>NW_028166329.1:0-158000 GCF_964263955.1 Coregonus lavaretus | reverse complement strand
GGCCTGTTCCTGCTCCCCGCACCAGGCCGATGGTGCGCATCGCCAGCCCGGCCCGGCCTGTTCCTGCTCCCCGCACCAAGTCTGTGGTACGTTTCGTCAGCCCTGTCCGGCCCGTTCCTGCTCTCCGCACCAAGTCTGTGGTGCGCGTCGCCAGCCCGGTCCGGCCTGTTCCTGCTCTCCGCACCAAGTCTGTGGTGCGCGTCGCCAGCCCAGTCCGGTCCATTCCTGCTCCACGCACCAAGCCAGGGGTGCGCATCGTCAGCCCGGTCCGGTCCGTTCCTGTTCCACGCACCAAGCCAGGGGTGCGTGTCGTCAGTCCGGCTCCGGCCAGCGGGGCTAGAGAGGACCAGGGGTACTTTGGGGGGTTGGAGAGGAAGTGGGGATCGGGTCCAGAGCCGGATCCGCCGCCAAGGCGGAGTGCCCACCCGGTCCCTCCCCTGTGGTTTAGTTGGCTCGGTCGGAGTCCGCGCCTTTAGGGGGGGGTACTGTCACGCCCTGGCTCTGGGGACACTGTTATGTTGAGCCAGGTTGTGTAGATCAATGTTCCCTATTTCTATGTTGGCCTGATTGACTCCCAATCAGAGGCAACGAGTGTCAGCTGTTTGCTGGTTGTCTCTGATTGGGAGCCATATTTAATCTGTCGGTTTTTCCTTTGTGTTTTGTGGGTTCTTGTTTCGTGTTGGTTGTGTTTGACCGTTTACTGTCACGTTACCGTCTTTTGTTGTTTTGATCGCGTTTCACTAAATAAATGAGTATGTTTGCCTGCAACGCTGCGCCTTGGTCTACTCCTTACCCTGACGATCGTGACAGCATCATGTTATCGGTATGCTTGTCATTGGCAAGAACTAGGGAGTTTTTTTGGATACAAATAAACAGAATAGAGCTAAGCACAGGCAATATCCTAGAGGAAAACCTTGTTCAGTCTGCTTTCCAATAGACACTGGGAGACAAATTCACCTTTCAGCAGGACAATAACCTAAAACACAAGGCCAAATATACACTGGAGTTGCTTACCAAGATGACATGGAATGTTCCTGAGTGGCCTAGTTACAGTTATGACTTAAATCGGCTTGAAAATCTATGGCAAGACTTGAAATAGGCTGTCTAGCAATGACCAATAACCAACCAACTAAAAAGAATAATTAGCTAATATTGTACAATCCAGGTGTGCAAAGCTCTTAGAGATTTACCCAGAAAGACTCACAGCTGTAATCACTGCCAAAGGGGATTCTAACATGTATTGACTCAGGGTTTTGAATACTTACTGTATTAAATTAGATATTTCTGTATATAATTTTCAATAAATGTTTTCACTTTGTCATTATGGGGTATTATGTGTGGATGGGTCATTACTTTTTATTATTTTTTTGTATCCATTTTGAATTCAGGCTGTAACACACCAACATGTGGAATAAGTCAAGGGGTATGATTTATTAATACTTTCCTGTTCTATTTGATATCAGAAGGGTAATCTATGTGGAAGCACTAGTGGAAGAGTCACAGTACAGCTTATCTTTTATAAACTAGGTATTTTATGTGTGTGTGTGCGTGTGTGTAGGAGCACTGAGTCCTTCAACTTTGCACTCTCTGGAGTCTTTTATTAATTATTAAAGAGGACATAGTCTCTGGAACTCCCAATCAATCTTAAATTTTCGTTCAAACATCAAATGTGTCTATGAAGTTCCACTGTGCGTACAAATGTAACATTTGCTTCTGATTAATACGGTTCCTATTGCTTGCATGAACCTTTCAAACTGTTTCCAATTGAACCGTGTGTGTGTGTGTGTGTGTGTGTGTGTGTGTGTGTGTGTGTGTGTGTGTGTGTGCCACTAGAGACAGGCAGGATCAGTCTCTGTCCTGAAACCTGGGCCACGTTCAGCAGTCAAACGTTGTTGAATGTTGCAGAAATGCCATGAATAGAGCCAACATGATTTCTTGTTCTACATGTTGGAGAGGCATGTTTGTTCTACATACTGTAACGTTGTGTCCTGTTGAAGGCGCCCCTGGATTAATTTATTTAGAGGTCTATTATGGTCAACATTTCTATAAATTTAGATAATATGTTCATGCTTGGCATGCTTTGTGTTGTGTAGGCCTACCTCTTATTTATTGCTGACAGTGTACAGTACCAACAACAGTTAAGTTAATTCATCACTGAATGATTGAAATCATTGATCAATGCTATAGTCTACTCAGTGCAAATGGAACAAACGTTTTATTTTCCAGTGTCTGAGTCCAGGTTTATGGTCTTGTCTGTGATTGATGGAGGAAAATTTAACCAGATCGGTCAAGCGTGTCTTTCTCCGAGTCTATCTCTCTATCTCTCACTGCCTTTCATACAGCCTGTTTGATGATGATATGACAGACTTCAGTTTTGCCTCAGCACACAAACCATTTACTTTACAACGGAGGGAGCAACAGCAGCAATCACTAGGCCAGTCAGGTAGAATCTCTCTGAAGCAATACTAAACGTGTTCATCTCACTCTCACTGCCTGCCATGTCAAAGCCCTGAAAAAGATTGTGTGTGTATGTGTGTGTGAACATGAAATATGAGCCTTGTGTCTCTAGTCGTCGTTGTTCTACAATGGAAATTCTATATTTTTTTTAAAGAAAGGAAATAGGGGAAGGAAGAGACTACCCATGCTGTCACTTCTGAGCGGGGCATTAAAAGTGTAATAACAGTTTAAGGATATAATCCATCAATCCTGTCCATTGTTGCAACGGAGAGAAAAATAAGTTGATCCATCTCGTAGGTCATCATTTTCCAGCATATTAGATGACAAATAATTGCCCATTCATCAATAACAATAGATGAAAGATGAAATGATTTATTGCTGTTTGGCTGAATGTTATGATGGAGCCTCGCGGGTCACTCATGCACAGCGCTGCAGGACAGGGCGAGAAAGGGAGGAAGAAAGAGGTGGGGAGGGAGAGAGATGGGGGAGAGAGTGGGGAGAGGGGGAGGGAGAGTGAGGGAGAGAGAGAGGTGGACAGAGGGAGAGGGAGAGAGAGAGAGAGAGACAGAGAGAGCTAGAGAGAGGGAGAGAGAGGGTGAGGGAGAGGGAGGGAGAGAGTGAGACAGAGAGAGGGAGAGAGAGAGAGGGGAGAGAGGGAGGGAGAGTGAGGGAGCGAGAGAGGTGGACAGAGGGAGAGAGAGAGAGACAGAGAGAGGGAGAGAGAGAAAGGGGGAGAGAGGGGGGAGGGAGAGTGAGGGAAAGAGAGAGAAGGGGACAGAGGGGGAGAGAGGGAGCTGCTAGAGAGAGAGGGGGAGAGTAAGGAGGAGGGAAAAAGAGAAATGGAGAGAGAGAGCGCTAGTCTTCAGTCTTTATTTCATTTTCACAGGTCCACACTAACATAGTCATAGTCAAAAGGCTGAACCCACCTCAAACAAGGTGGATCATTCAGGGATAGATGACAGAAAGGTGATTGGTGGGGTGGTTCTTCATGAGCGGTGGAGCAGGTGGGGTGGTTCTTCATGAGCGGTGGAGCAGCACAGGGAGACTATGCTCTGCCAGGCCCCCTGCTCTGTAAACGACTAAATCACTCTGGCCTGGGCTGGGCTGCTCCCTGGCACTATGGTAATGAAGGGAAATTGTTCCACTAATTCAAGATGAATGACTTTGAGGACTGTGTAAATGGGACACTTGGTGACACTGGTGGGGTTGGGACAGGAGGATTCTAAGTGTACTTGTTTGTCCGTGGTACCCAGGACCTAGTCCCAGATACTCCATGGGCTAGAAGTCCAGAATTCACATATCGGTACCAACTCAACTGTCAAAGTGTAATTATGATTTTAGTAAAGGTCCATGTCTAATGACACAGTGGTGTGAAGACAAACAGGGGTTCAGTATGGGCTACAGGAACCTATAGCTTGGATGCTGTTGTAGATGACGTGGCAGGGGTGTTGATGTAAACTCATGGTTGATAATTTGAACAGGATATCTTGCACAGCTGCATGTAGTGATGCACAATAGCACTATTGACTCTGTCAGTGAACTGCAGATCCCTGTGAGATCAGGCCCCTCCATCCCTCTTGCTCTACAGACTCAAATGATTCCATCTTTGCACTATCAGGGCTATTTCTCTTAGCTTTGACTCTTTTTTATGATTTATGATTTTTATTAAGATCCCCTCTTCTGTACACTGTTATATTAGTCTGTTTCTCCGTCCCAAATGGAACCATATTCCCTATATGGTGCACTACTTTTGACCAGGGCCGGACTAGCTCCGGTCAAAAATAGTGCACTATGTAGGGAATAGGTTGCCATTTGGGATGCATTCTGTGTACATCAGGCCCCTAGCTCTCACTGTTTTGGCTGGGGCTAGATTTGAACTATATATTTGTGGACTAAAGCAGGCTATTTGGTTAGACGGGTACTCAATTGCAGTTATCAAATCTCATAATCTCTATATTTATCTACAGAGGAGCTTTGCTGGCAGGAGCTCAGCCACTGAAGTCTCTGGATCCTCTCATCTCCTCAGCTCTTACTCTCACTCTCTCTCTCGCCCTCTCTCACTCTCTCTCTCTCTCTCTCTCTCTCTCTCTCTCTCTCTCTCTCTCTCGCTCTCTCTCTCCCACTCTCACTCACTCTCTCGCTCTCTCTCACTCTCTCTCTCTTTCTCTCTCGCTCTCTCTCAATTTCTCTCTCTATTTCTCTCTCTCTCGCTCTCTGTCTATCTCTCTCGCTCTCTCACCCCATTTCTCTCTCTCTCTCTCTGACTCTCTCTCTCTCTCTCTCTCACTATCTCTATTTCTCTCTCTCTCTCTATTTATCTCTCTCTCTCTCTCTCTCTCTCTCTCTCTCTCTCTCTCTCTCTCTCTCTCTCTCTCTCTCTCTCTCTCTCTCTTTCTCTCTCTCTCTCTCTCTCTCTCGCTCTCGCTCTCGCTCTCTCTGAATCAATAAATCCAGTTACTGTAAGAGGTCATTTATCTTGTCATCTAAGGAGGAAGTGCGATGTGGCGCAGACACTCAGTCACTCAGCCTCACTATTGCATTTTGGGTAGTCTGACAGACCGACAAAGGAGACACAGAAGAAAAGATGCCTGGGGGCGTGAGAATCTTAGAGTTGTTTGACATCTCTGTAGGTGCATAGGATTCTTGTTACCATGAAACAGATTCTATAACTGTCAGAGAGAGTGCCTTACCTGTCAACGATAGAAGCCAAATAGAACTGACTCACACAGAGAACTGTCATTCAGCGATGAAGGCCTTATTGACTTCTATTGGGATGGTAGTACAATATATATATATTTTAAACTTCCCTTCTCTCTTTCCCTCCACCCCTCATTCCATTGATAGTTGTCCTTATACCTCTGCCTGTCAGAGTGCTCTATCATACCTATCAGCAATGAAGCCTTTCTTGACTTCTGTTGGGATAGTTGTGCACTAATGTGCGGCTCCTTCTCCTCCTACTGACACCGATAAGAGACAGGAGGAAAATAATCTTGTTGTTGACACATACAGTATATGCACAGGTAGCCTTATTATTACCAAACATATACAGTACATGCCTGTGTCAGAGGAGTGCTTTGTCATATCTGTCAACGATAGAGATCATTTTCAATTGACTCATTTTGGGATAGTAGTGCAATAGCCCATGTGAGGCTCCTTCAGTCCCCTCCTTCCTTTCCTTCCTTCCTTCCTTCCTTCCTTCCTTCCTTCCTTCCTTCCTTCCTTCCTTCCTTCCTTCCTTCCTTCCTTCCTTCCTTCCTTCCTTCCTTCCTTCCTTCCTTCCTTCCTTCCTTCCTTCCTTCCTTCCTTCCTTCCTTCCTTCCTTCCTTCCTTCCTTCCTTCCTTCCTTCCTTCCTTCCTTCCTTCCTTCCTTCCTTCCTTCCTTTGCTGTCCTTAGTTGAGTGGGTGTCATGTCGTTGGGACTTCCTCTACGGTTCAGAGTGTCCCCTCTCTCTCTTCTGCTTGTGTGCGTCCCTCTATTATCCTGTTCTCCCTCTCTCCTTCCTGAGTAATTGAAGTAATTTCCCACCTTGGCCATGATGAATGTGTCCCCGGCTTGGAGCCTGCCCTTCTACTTTACCAGACCTAATTAAAGAAAACATTCCATGATTGCCTATTTTTCCTCATGCGTGACAACCTATTATTCTTCCTACTACCTGATTAGAGACTTATTATGCTTAGATTTAGATTGATTTAACAGGGCAGCCTAATAAAATACTACTTGGTTTGATTTAAAGGGAATTGCAGGTTTGAGCCTTGCAGTCTCGGAATGTAATTGTCATTACTCGGTCATGATATGAATGTGACGTGGAGAGGGGGCGGAGAGTGTGGCGAGAGGCGGTTTGAGGCGGTTGAGGGGGACCGGAGGGGGCTGAAATTGAATTAGAAAATTAGAAGGTCACTCTGTGAACAACAGGTGACATTTTGGGGACATTCTAGCCACAATAGAGCTGTCAAAGAGACGCGTTAGATCGTAGGTTTGTCCAGAATGATAAATCACATCCATCATGGTCGTTCTGAAACTGACATATTTCCATCAAAACAAGATTAATCTTTCCATCAGCAGGATCAAGGCTTTCATAATCATTTGTAAGTATTGGATGCTAACCTGGAGAATAAATAGATTTTAATATATATATATATATATATATATATATATATATATATATATATATATATATATATATATATATATATATATATATATATAAATATATATATATATATATATATTTTTACTTTCAGTGTAAACTTAAATGACTAAAACCAGACAAAGTTTGTATAAAAGATCATTGGCCTACAGTACCAGTCAAAAGTTTGGACACACCTACTCATTCCAGGGTTTTTCTTTATTTTTACTATTTTCTACATTGTAGAATAATAGTGAAGACATCAAAACTATGAAATAACACATATGGAATCATGTAGTAACCAAAAAAGTGTTACAAAAATGAGATTCTTCAAATAGCCACCCTTTGCCTTGATGACAGCTTTGCACATTCTTGGCATTCTCTCAACCAGCTTCACCTGGAATGCTTTTCCAACAGTCTTGAAGGAGTTCCCACATATGCTGAGCACTTGTTGGCTGCTTTTCCTTCACTCTGCCGTCCGACTCATCCCAAACCATCTCAATTGGGTTGAGGTCGGGGGATTGTGGAGGCCAGGTCATCTGATGCAGCACTCCATCACTCTGCTTATAGGTAAAATAGACCTGGAGGTGTGTTGGGTCATTGTCCTGTTGAAAAACAAATGATAGTCCCACTAAACCCAAACCAGATGGGATGGCGTATCGCTGCATAATGCTGTGGTAGCCATGCTGGTTAAGTGTGCCTTGCATTCTATATAAATAACAGACAGTGTCACCAGCAAAGCACCACCACACCATAACACCTCCTCCTTCATGCTTTACCGTGGGAACTACAAATGCAGAGATCATCCGTTCACCCACACCGCGTCTCACAAAGACACGGCGGTTGGAACCAAAAATATCCAATTTGGACTCCAGACCAAAGGACACATTTCCACTGGTCTAATGTCCATTGCTTGGGTTTCTTGGCCCAAGCAGGTCTCTTCTTATTATTGGTGTCCTTTAGTAGTGGTTTCTTTGCAGCAATTCGACCATGAAGGCCTGATTCACACAGTCTCCTCTGAACAGTTGATGTGTCTGTGACATTTGAACTCTGTGAAGCATTTATTTGGGCTGCAATTTCTGAGGCTGATACCTCTGCTGCAGAGGATAAATTAATTAGAGTTAACTCTGGGTCTTCCATTTTTGTGGCGGTCCTCATGAGAGACAGTTTCATCATAGCGCTTGATGATTTTTGCGACTGCACTTGAAGAAATGTACAAAGTTCTTGACATTTTCCGGATTGACTGACCTTCATGTCTTAAAGTAATGATGGACTGCCGTTTCTCTTTGCTTATTTGAGCTGTTCTTGCCATAATATGGACTTGGTATTTTACCAAATAGGGCTATCTTCTGTATACCCCCGCCTACCTTGTCACAACACAACTGATTGGTTCAAACGCATTAAGAAGTAAATAAATTCCACAAATTAACTTTTAAGAAGGCACACCTGTTAATTGAAATGCATTCCAGGTGACTACCTCATGAAGCTGGTTGAGAGAATGCCAAGAGTGTGCAATGCTGTCATCAAGGCAAAAGTTGGCTATTTGAAGAATCTCAAATATAAAATACATTTTGATTTGTTTAACACTTTTTTGGTTACTACATGATTCCATATGTGTTATTTTATACTTTTGATGTCTTCATTATTATCCTACAAGGTAAAAATAGTAAAAATAAAGAAAAACCCTTGAATGAGTAGGTGTGTCCAAACTTTTGACTTGTAGTGTATATATTTTTAAATCATATTATATTTGAGAACTTGAAATCACCCAAAAAAGCTAAAACAATGAAAGCAATAAATTAAAATTATGAATTTTGGAGTGCTTTTGTTATGGCTGGATTACCGACTGGGAACGCAGGGCACATGCCCAGGGAACCCGATTGGGGTACCTATTGATTTTGTTATGATAATTGAGCATAAGAACACAGAATTAGCCGTGGCAAAATGCGTAGAATTGCAGGAAATTCGCTTTCACACTGCAACATTTTCTGTCAACTGCAAAAATGTTCTTAGCTCCATGGGAAAATGTATGGAATTGCAGAAAAGTAGCCCCTTTTTGATCTAGAAAAAACCTTGCTTATTGCTAATAGTGCACATTTTGACACATTTGACATTTTTGACATTTTACATTGTAAAACATGTTGTGTTAGTTCTATTTATATATATATATATATATATATATATATATATATATATATATATATATATATATATATATATATATTTGCATCAGCTTTCTGAGTATTTACAACATGAGCTATTCTTATGTATAATATACTTAACTTTTGGTGTTTCACAAACACTAATATATTAAATCCAGCATCTAAAAACTGGCTTAGATCCAATTAAATTGTATCAATTCCAAAACTGTTATATTCATTAGATCAACTTAATATTTTTGACCAGTTACTTTCAGTGACCATATCTTAATATTTAAAAAACAATGTAAGTCTTTGATTATTTGCCATTTTAAACCACTTAAGCGTGCATTGCTGAACACAGTGCTCAATCCACTAGGAGTCAGCGGAGGTAGAACTGCAAGCATTCTTTAAAATGCTGCATGTGTCTCTAGCATTAAGGATTGTGCACAGTTGTGTGCATGACCTTTTTGATGGTGGGAAAGGGTGGTCTCATCTTTGAATGACAATTTGCCCGACAGTTTTGATATCATTTCATCATGATCTATTACACCTCATAGCACAACAAACTGCTTAATACTGATATAGAAATGTGCTTTTATATCTTCAAACATGCATATAACGGTGTGTAAAAGTATCATTAAGTCTAAAAATATTGAATTACACACACTCCTCAAAAAACGGAGTCACATGGCAAGTTGTTGCAAAAACGTAACATTTTTAAGTTGAGAGTAAATATTTTTACAAAATTGGAAATTAAACACAGTATCTTTAATTTAAATTACATTTTCAAATATCATGCTTTTTGAACACATCAAAATTAAGTAAGGTAGATTACAAATATTGAAGTAAAAGCAGAAACCTGCATTTTTATGTGAAATCACAGATTTTTGGGGGTAATATTTACTAAGCCCCTGAATATATATATATATATATAAATATTCTACCTGATAATATGGTTGGTGCCATATATAGGCTATGATAAATGAGTCACCCCTACAATATTTTTTTAACCAATACGTTATTACTAGAAATGACCTTTTCACAGTCCTTCTACAAAAAAGCCACCACTGCTAAAAAACATTCTAGGGGAATCACTGCTTTCATTTGTGTTGCAGTATGCACATGATTGATTAGATTATTCTGTAATGAATGTGGAATTAGAGGATACAAAAGCTTCTCACTCTGATCGTTGAGTGTTTATGAATAGTTTCTGGTCATATATCCCTCTGATGGACATATAGATCATTATCAATTGAATATAGCCTATTCATTTAGGTAAATGCATTAAATACCACATTCATACTCTATGAGGTATCGCTAAAATTTGACATTGCTATGTTTATATTGATACTTACAGTATCTTGAATATCAAAGTTAGCAATGCCAAAAAAACAATGGTCGGCAGAAAATAAAGCCATGGTTGATTTTGATTTAAGTAAAGTTGCTGTCTGCTGAACTTCTTGAAGTTAAATGATGGCAGCCCCCCTGTGCCCTTGCTTAAATCTAGTTAGTGTAATCACACATATCGCCGTGCTTCAGCAGCAGTTTGATAAATTACACGATTAGAGGTAAAATGAACAGTTTCACTTCAGCCATGAGATAAAGGAATTAAGATCTTATACGTGTGCGACCGGGACACACCAAGTCCATCCTCTATTCGGAATTATAACAATGTATTGTGAAGTCCAACGTATCCTGGCTTTGACGTGTTATGATTGCACTCTACCCACATGTACATATTACCTCAATTACCTCTACTAACTGGTGCCCCCGCACATTGACTCTGTACCGGTACCCCTGTATATAGCCTCCCTACTGTTATTTTAATTTACTACTGCTCTTATTTTTACATTTACAATTAAGTAATTTAGCGGACGCTCTTATCCAGAGCGACTTACAAATTGGTGCATTCAACTTAGGATAGCCAGTGGGGCAACCACCACTGGGGGAGGGGGGTGTAGAAGGATTACTTTAATTTTTTACTTATCTATTTTTTACATCCAAGTTTTTGTTCAAGACCCGTAGTCCCTGGCTATATAAAGTAAGTAAGTAGTCTTGCCTTGTGCGAGCCGGAACGGCTCATAGAGCAGGAGCCTATCTCCTGTTTCTGTAGCTTGAGGCAGCTTGATGTACCAGTACACACCCTTGACAGGACACTAGTCTATCGCAAGGACTTACCCTCAATCTATTTCCTTAATGCGGAGTGCCAAGCAGAGACGCATCAGTTCCCATTTTTACAGTCTTTGGTATGACTCGGCCAGGGATTGAAATCATAACCTTCCAATCTCAGGGCGGACACTAACCACAAGGCCACTGAGTTGGTGGCTACATAAGGTAGTGACCATTAGATTTGAACCCATGTGTTCCGGAGGCAGCGAGTTAAACTTCTAGACCATCGTATTGGCCACACACTGTTGTAGACTACTGAGCTCACCTAGAAAGTTGAGAGGGAGAAAAACAAAACAAAACATTTGTTCCCCACAATTGTATCTCACAGGCAGCCAAGATGTGAAGGCTTAGAGCAGGGTGGGTTCATTTTCATGTGTGCAGTGCACTGTAGTATCCAGCAAATTGTTTGAAGGAGGATGAGAAATAATGCAGATAAATGATGAGATGTCAAGCCCCTGACGCTCTTAAATGAACCTATTATGGCAGGAGAGGAGAGGGGCTGGGAGGGGGGCTGTGGGAAGAGGAAGGGGGGCTGGGAGGAGGGGGACAGGAGGGGGGCTGGGCCGGGGTGTCTGAACAGGAGGGGCGGGGTGTCTGAGATGGAGGGAGGAGCAGGGAGGTGGGGGGAGTAGGGGGGAAGAAGCGCAGTCATTGCCTCATTATAAGAAGTGTTCAACTTGTCAGTAAAGTGAAAAGAGCTGGAATGATTTCCAGTTTATTTGTCATTTCAGTTATTAAAGCTGTCTACTGGGCTGGCATGAAACTGAATGAATGGGAAGACTCTATACAGAGTAAATTGTGTAGTGACGCAGGCTTGGCTTCCTTCACACAGATAGATAGATCTTCTATTTGTCCAGTGAAGCAGCAAAAATAAAACTTCAAGACCTGAAGTGGCACTACATGAGCGAGAGAGAGGAAGAGGGAGCAGAGAGAGAGAGAGAGAAGAGAAGAGAGAGACAGCAACAGAGAGGGGGAGAGAGAGCAGAGAGTGCTGCAGAAAGAGAGAGAGGGGCAGGGAGGGCAGAGAGAGAGAGGATCAGAGATCCATGATGTTTATTAAGCCCTGGGTAAATGAGATGTTGCCGAGCGGCGGGCGGTGGGGCGAGGGGGCGGGTGGAGTTCCCGTTTGGGACCGATGGAAGATAAAGCTAAACATTAAAAATTGATTTCTAAAAGAATTAATAACACTCTGAAAGCCATTGATGATCACTCACTGAAGACTTCATTATTGCAATTAATGGACCCCTTGGCTACTTGACCCAATCATCAAAATTAGTGCCAAGGAACCTTTAGGACTGATGGATGGACTGATGGTGCCTCACGGTGGCTAATTGGCAGCAGCCACAATCAAGAAGGAATACGCTGATGAGACTGTGTGCGTCCCAAATGGCCTCCTATTCCCTATGTAGTGCTCTACTTTTGACTAGAGCAGATGGGCCCTGGACAAAAGTACTGCACTACATAGGGAATAGGGTGCCATTTGGGAAATAAACACTGACTGGGCATACATTAGCTAACACAGAGGCAGAGAGAAGAAAAGGAGAGGGACAAAAAATGCAAAACAAACCCATGATGACCCACCAATCATCTTTTGAATTTGGATTCATAAATTAACCATTGTGGGAGGTGTAATCCAGACAAGGTTTTTGAGTAACACGGTCGATACCTTTTCATGTTATGTTTACATCCATGTGCCATAGCCTGAGTCACAACTTGGTAGCATTAGATACTTGTTGTTTATTCTTCACCTTTTAACACACCTGCTGTAACAACTAGGAGATGGCGTGAGTTTGACAGCTGTGGATATGAAGTTAACATTCCAATGTCTGGTCTGGGTATGAGGTAGAGCAGTTTCTCTCCTCTCCTCCTCTCTCAGGGGTGATATAAACGTGATGTATAAACACAAGATGTACAGGACCCAGGTGAGCCATCGCTGGGACGTGGGACATGGGAGAGCGGGGCGTACAAAAGCAAACATAAATGATAGCCCCCTGTGCTAGACTCATTGATTTCCCTTTCAGCGAGAGGGAGAGGAGGGAGAGGAGAAAGGGCTCTCTACTTTTCTCCCATACATCAGACTAGCCAAGCAATAAAATAGTTCGCCTGGATGGGTGATCATGAACTTTGGCTGACAGTGAGGGTTAGTACGGATAATGTATGCTGTACTGGTAATGTATTGTTAATGTATGACTAGTATGAATGCCTATAGCATAATATCTACTTTTATCTTCCTGGTGGCCAGACATCAATATCATCTGAAAACTCAGATGGGATCTTAATATATTGTCCACCAAGGCACAGCTTTAGGCCTAAGTGAGAGGCCCCTGTATAAAACCTCAGTCAGATCAGTAGTCCTTTTAACCACTGCCGAGTGCCCATATCTCACTAGATCAGTTTGAGATGGCTCATTAGGCCTAAGCATATAGATAACACTCTCAATTGACAAGCACAAAGTATGGGGCTGGCTCCCTCCATTTGGAAACAAGAAAAGAGAGAGAGAAGGCCAGGAGATTGATGTTCATGCTCCTCAGGAACACTCTTTGACTCTGGCACGCTCCTGCAGAATGTTCCGACGTATTCTGGAATTCCCAGGGCTTGGCTTCTATTGTTCCGTGGTTCCTCAGTTCTGCAACCTCAAGGACAGCCTTCACCATTTGACTTGAGCAGTGACAGATGGGCTGCTATAACGCTGTGTGATGGATAACGCCACTGCACTGGGACCTAATACTTCTAATTGTAACAGCTACATTATCATGGAGATTAATGGCCTTGTCAAAACTGAACTTCTCCAC
This sequence comes from Coregonus lavaretus, assembly GCF_964263955.1. Lineage (NCBI taxonomy): Eukaryota > Metazoa > Chordata > Actinopteri > Salmoniformes > Salmonidae > Coregonus > Coregonus lavaretus. Next base: position 144,314 of record NW_028166329.1, on the reverse strand, counting down.
CCCGATTATAACCCCCCTGCCCCCCTCCTCCCCCATCTTTACCCCCATTTTAAAACACTTTTCAGCTGTTAAAAAAATGTTGCATCCAACTAATTTATTCGAATTATCCCGTCCCTGGTTCCTCGTCTTCTCAGCATTTTTTTTCTCTCTCTCCCCCTCCCTTCCTTCACTCAGTCTTGAACCTTTTGGTGCAAATTAACGTAACAAAAAGTATATTAATTAATGATTGTGGCTTTTAATTTCTGGCAAAGGATGCCTGTCTTGAAGCAGCTGGCTGTTGGGGGGGCTGGGGTGGCGGTGGGCCCATATCGCTAGCGTTGTGGTTGAACCCATGCCAGAAAAGTGCAGATGTAATTCTGTTATCTCTTGCTCAGTCGTTTACGCAAATTAATTTCAACAATTAGCCCTCTACCGGTCTTTCATGAATCTTGCAGGAGGACTGCCTGGAAAGGAACACTTACTGTTGTGGAAGAGGCAGTTAATGTCTGACTAGCATCTAAACGTCTAAACAGCAGCCATGGAAGCCAAGTATGTGTCCCAAACGGCACCCCATTCCCTATATAGTGTATTACTTTTGACCAGGGTCCATAGGGCTCTGGTCAAAAGTAGTGCACTATATAGGGAATAGTCATAGTGTGGCATTTGGGACTCTTTATAGCAGGGTTCCCCAACTTCCCGGCTTTTATTTGGCCCCACAAGTCCTCTAAAATAAAAAAATTTAAACTTTTTTTCTTGTTGGACATAAGACAGTAAAAACACCAGCAAATCGGCTCTAAGTGATTTTAATTTTGGAATTCTGTTCCAAAGTATTCCCATGCAGAATAGTGAGATATATGTGATCGTATACAAATATAAGCAAGGTTTGAAATTATTATGTTTTAGTCAAATATTATATCTATCTGGGCTTCTTGTGGTCAATTTGCAGTCTACAAATTATTTGTTATTATGTTCCAGCCCCCTGACCAGCCGCTCAAGAAAAAAATAGTCCCTCAGTTGAATCTAGTTGATGATCCCTGCTTTATAGTGTACTACTTTTGCCCAGGGCCCATAGGTCTCCCCTGTTAAAGGCTGGGAATTGCCAGGGACCTCGCAATACGATATTATCATGATACTTAGGTGCCGATACGATATGTATCTAACGATTCTATATGTATTACAATTCGATACTGCAATTTTATTGCGATTTGATGTTCCAAACCTATTGCTAACTATATGTCTTCTGCAGAGAGACAAGCGAGAACATGAGAAAATGAGTTTTAATCAGTCATGGAAATAAAAGTGCTGAAAACATTTAAAAAGAAGATGGAGAACAAGCTATAGGATGAAAAATACCAGAGTCAAAGTATCGATATAATATTGTCCAAAATAATATTGCGATATATAACTATGTATTATTCCCCCCATCACTAAGGAATAGGGTGCCATTTGGGATGCATTACAGTCGTTGTGGGTTGTGAGGCTATTATATGTGTCTCAGACAGGGCCCATGTTTGGGCTCCTAGCTGTTCAGTGTATTATTTAATCCCCCATCATACTATGTAAGTAATAACATGACATGGCTTTCAAAATGCAATAAATCAAATGCCTTAGATTTGAAGAGAAAGTACTCCCATACAGTTATGGCTATTACTGAATGACCTTAATCACTTGGCAATAAGCCTATGCTACTACTGACAGAAACACACTGTAGTGAATCAGGCAATTTGCTTTAGTTAATATCACTGATGTGGTCTGTGTGTGTCTGGATTATAACTTGTTCCATCTAGATTGCTGCTGTATTTTGGTTTCAACCCTTGGAATTTCAAATGAATGGAGAAGTGGTTAGTTAAAGAGATAGAACCGGATTCTGTTGCAGACAGAATATTGCTCTAGTTGATTCTTTTTCATATCTCTGTGTTTAACATGTCCAATGGATACAGTCTCCATTCATAAGATAAAGCTGGCACTACATTTGATATGCATAGGTCTCCTCAAATAAGGTCCACAGTTTGAGTTTAGATTTGGCCGTCAAGAACTAAGCTCATCAACAATAATACTGAAGTGTCGGTTTAATGTAAAGTTATGGATTGTGAGCGTCTTTCATACGCATGCAGATTTTCCCCAATCCTGAAACTACATCAGAAGTATCGTAATTTCTTTGCACTGAAAGTCTGTTATGCCGAGAGGCAGGCTAGTGAAACAACACTTCCCCATTATGACCAGTAGGGGGAGTTTGTCCCCTATAGTTTCTGACCAAGCAGTTCATTTCCATTACTTCCTCTGAGTGTGAACTCTGTGCTTTATTTCTCCTAGTAAAAGATGTATGACTATGGAAATAATGCAGATTTTGTTTCACATTTTTCTGTGATAGACCTAAGAATACTTTTGAAGAAAATGTGTAACCCTTAATGGTTCATAAATAATGTAGATGACGATATCATTAAAAAAACATAGCGCATATCAGGGGAGGGGTCACCACTGAAAATCAGGTTTTGATTCACAAGTGTTAAATATGACACTCAGAGAAAGATGAATCTATGGGGAAAGTAGAGTTTGAGCTAGTGTCATGTATGGAAGCTACTGGCAGCCATTCAGCATAACATTTTCACAAAGCTGATGAGATGATGGCAAACGGAAATCGAAATGGAGGTTTGCTTGGTTTGAAATAATAATTGAATAAGCAGGTTTCTTGGTGTAGAGGGACAGCCAGTGAAACTTAGACATTATCTATAAATACTGTACTAACCATGTTTTAAAAAGATACCATTAAATGCAATAAATGGAATCTATACCCCCTTGCTAATGACATGTAATCTCTGTGACATTTATGTGTTGTTACGCAAATATATTGGGAACATTCTCCCAGTAAGTGCCTGCTAACTCAATTGCACTTGTATATTTCTTCTGTTCAGTGTTTAATGTCCATTAAGAGTTTGAGACGCCATGACTGAAAACTATAATGGTGAGCATTCAGGCTGCACACTACACAACAGCATCAGTTTTTCATGGGCTTCTTAAGAGCAATTACTGCAAATGTCTTCTTTTTAATTGCATTTGCCTTGTCACTCTCTCATAAACCATTATATAGAACAAGAATACAATGACCTTTGATTTACGTAATCTGATGGACATTTTGAGATATTGGTTGGGTGTTTTTTTTATTCAGAAAAATGTATATTGTACAGGCAAGTATACTGTGTGGATTTACAGTAAGTAAATATATACATAAAAAGATGTGTAGGCCATTTACAACTTTTGCTATAACTTCAAATGTAGATTTAATCCATGCCATCATGTCTGTGATTTGAATTACAGGTTTATCCTGGATTTCATAGTGTGTCATGCTTAATTTACAACTTCCTGATCACAAGTAATAACTGATGTAACAGAAGACAATATCAACATCATACACAGGATCTATATACACAGGAGACTTCCCTTATATCCTACACAGGAGAACTGCCTGTCACAAATGACTTGTCTCTATGAAATGCACAATTTACTGTCTGCGACTGCTTCTTTGGTGTATGTAATTCACCATGGAGTAACGACAGGAGAGGAAGTGTGTGTGTGTCTGTGTCTGTGTGTGTATGTGTGTGTGTGTGTGTGTGTGTGTGTGTTTGTGTGTGTGTGTGTGTGTGTGTGAGTGCACGTGTGTGCATGCATGTGCGTGTGTGTTCTGGGGATCCGCCAATACCAGGGGAGAGGTCAGAGAGTCAAAGGTCAACAGGAAGTGTGGTCATCAGTGTTTGTGTTCTGAGATGACTCTTCTCTGCTGCATAGTAATGGGAATAGCATCACGGTATCTGATATGATTTGTGTAGGGCAGGCAATGGTGTAAGAGGTGGGTGGGGATGTTGTAACATTCACATTGCATTAGGTAAGTCTGCTAAAAGCAGTTTTGCTCCCTAACCTACCAATGTAAATGCAATTACAGCTGTACAATAAGGTAAAATATTTGACTCGGTCTAATAGAAAATAGCAGTCAGATGTTTGCAACGGTCAAATGTTTCTGACAATACACATTGTTGTCATTAGTTATTATTAATACTAATATTATTATTAAAAATAAAGATGATTTGTATGGAAAGTAGTATAGTAGTACTACTAGCAGTAGTAGCAGTAGCAGTAGCAGTATAGGCTGTGTATAATTGAATTGGTAGTAATACATCTGTAGTAATATAGTGCCCAGCACATATTCCCATTGCTTGTAATCATCTAAATGCAACATTTTATGAAGTTGCCAAAAGGGAAAGTGTTTTGTCTGAAACCTTTGCATTTTGTAATGGTGCTGTCAAAACTATTCTACTCTATTCAATACTAAATGAATGTGAGCCACATCTTTTAAACTAAGCTAACAAATGAACACATTCTCCATCATCAAACCAGCTCTGACAGTGATGTATGGATTCCAAGATGGGCTCTGAAAAACTGATGGATTTGTGATCTTATAAATGCTTAGACAAACTAATGCATGTAATTATATTTTTCCATTTGAAGTCTATTGCAAAGCATCTTATTACAATATCATTAGTCAAAATGGACCCAAAAATGATACAGTTTGCACATTTTTCTTCAGGGCAATTATGGGACCTTGATTTCTTTGACTGGAATAAAAACGAATTCAATTTGTTTCTTTCTCAGGAAGACATTATTGGCCATTGCAGTGTAAGTGTTGGGAATTGTAGAAAATCTTATTTACCGCACTCTTGTGGATAACCCTCAGCCAATGGAGATTGGGAGATTGCCCGTGTGGGGTGTGCATGCATACAGATGTATGTTCAAGAAAAGCGCTGCTGTGCCTTGAGTTTCTCTCTCTCTGTGTGTGTGTGTGTGTGTGTGTGTGTGTGTGTGCGCGTGCGTGCGTGTGTGTCTTTCTCAACGTTCTTGAGAAAGAGAATGAAACATGGTAGGAGCGGTAGAAAAGCTCATTAGCAGGGTACCACGGGACCTTAGTCCCAGGCCTCTCCGCTGGGCCAGAGCCTCTACAGCCTCTACAACTTCTATAACACGGACATCTTGATCTCTCTCTCCCATATCATCATATCAGGACTTTAACAAATGTAGCTGCACTCCTACAATATGACCTTGTTTCTATTATATTATGCTTAGATTGATGATTTGTATTTTACCATAAGATCCTTTATTAAATAGGCTTACACTCTATTGCTAATGTTATGTTTAGAACGGCTGTCTGAATTATCAAGTAAAGTGTACGGTGTCCTTTCTAGGCCAAAGTGTCAGTGTACCGTACATCACTCAGCATCACTGTTTTAACACTAACAGTGTTAACACGGCAATGAGCCTGTAAGGTCCTCATACTAATTCCTTTATCATAATCCTACCATTCTACTGGTCTCAGAGTTGAAACTACGGCCATTTCCAGAGTGACTTTCTTATTAAAGGCTGTCAGTATTGAAACTGTAATGAATGTATTGAGACATAATGAAACACACTTAGCCGCCATATAAAAACATACAATTATATTTGCTATTATGATTGCATTATTTTATGGGAGTGAACTACAGTTAAACCCGTGGCATGCCAACATTTCCCTGCCTCTCTGACAAATTAGATGTTCATTGAACAATTATCGTTTTCAGGATCGCAAATGTGGTAATATAATTTGTCACTGCCTCATTGTGTGTTTAAAACCATATTAATCAAGTGATTAATTGCTAAATATTACCCATGGAACAAGTACTGTGTTTCCTATTCTAGTGCCTCACCAATGTGCCTTTTACAGTAACTTGACTCTTGTATTATTAAATGTTACATAGTGTTAGAACTATATCTTTATAATGCTTACACTTGCTTACAGGATAATGGTCCTCCCTCCTATTCACATGTCAATGACAAGTTGATCTTATCTTAGGAGATCAAAGATGAATACATGAAAATGTATCAATCATGCCAACATACTGTAAATATGAATCAATGGAGAGAATCCTACTCACAGTTTTGATATGACTTATTGGTTTAATTTTTTAAGAAAGTGAGCAATCTTAAATAAATAAAAAAATGCTAATAGTGGTTGATAGAGTAATCATTTAATGTTGTTTTACCTTGGAATAGGTGTGTGGTATAACGGTTTAAAGATGTTGAACGGGTGCTCTAAATGACCACTGGAGGGGGCTAAGTTAATGTGTCATACCACTCTTTCTTTCTGCACACCTCTCTCTCTCCTCTCTCTTTCCTCTCCGCCAGTTCAAAAACAATTCTAATTTGCTCTTCCTCCCCTTCTCGCCTCGCCTCAGTGATAGACATATACCGTGTTCCCCTTCTATCTTAGATGCACAATTTAATTCTGACAAATGTGATGTTTCAGTTAAAATGTTAATGGGGATAACAGGACTGTGAGAAGAGGAGCAGACATCAAAGAGACTGCATTAATACGTACTACTCATGTTATTTCTTCTGCTGTTTAGTCTCCCGGGGAGAGGAATATTCCAGACTTGTTTGAGGAGAATCTCCTGTTTTCTCGGTGTTGTTAATACGTTCTGATATTTCAGTTCCTAAAGGTAAAGTACCTCGGCATGCAAATGAAGTGGGTTGATGGGTTGATGGTGGTGGGTGCTGCTCCAAATGACAGATCTGAAATAAGGGGGTTGAGCCCTCAGCCCAGATCTACAGATGTAAGGAGTGGTTGCTTTGAAGAAAATTCCATCAAAAGAAACAATAAATGAAGGAGAACGTTACATTAAATACCTTGTGTTTTGATCTCCGACAGACAAATCTCAATTGGCTGGCATTTGAATGAACAATGGTAGAGTCGGTCTCCTTCAGATGTTTTGCCTGATTGTTTAAACATTTTTGATAATGTGAAACACCTAAGTGGAACTTTAATCTCTGTGAATGTCTACTTCATTTAGAGAAAAAGGACCTGAGTCTCGTAAGGAGTGCTGATATAGCATCAGTTTAGCTTTCTAGATCATAATGAATTATATACAATAATGGACGGAGGGCAACTGATCCTAGATCAGCACTACTACACAGGCCTTGGCCTGCTTGTCTCATTCCTGTACCGTTGATGTAAGGTGAGCTCAGTTCAGCTCCTCACCATCTCATTCTCTCTGGTCCCCCGGGCTAGATGCTCTCCTCTCCTGCCGTGTGCTGTGATACGCTGTGCTCGCCGTCTTACCGACAACCCTGCCAACTGCACTAAGTGTCTTTTAACCAGGTGAAAAGCGCTGACCTCCCTCCGACACACATCCTCCTCATGACAAGTGAAAAGTAGAGGGAGGGGAGCATATTCACCGAGACGTAAGGTATTTGGCCCTACTACATGTCTGCCAGAAGCAGTTATGTGTCAGTCTAAGACAATGTAAACATTGACATGACCAATAAGGCCCAGGTAGCAGTGAATCTGTCAGTGAGGATTTGTACAGCCTTCGCTCTCCCTCCTCCCAGCTCTCCTTCCTAGTGCTTTGCTGGCCTGTGTATACACACACACACACACACACACACACACACACACACACAAACTTGCAGTAGCTACACTGTGTTTAGTCATAGTGCAGCAATGGGTCGTTCATGTTTTCTGCAGCAAGCAGTTTCCAAAATGTGATACTGACGTTGTTCTCCGAGTTACAGTTTTTTCAATCGCTTTGATGCAATTTTCACAAGTATGTGGTACATTTTCACAACTCTTAGTACAAAATTCAAAACAGATAATCAAAAAGGCAGTTGTTTCAAAACGAAGCACATTTTCTTTTGGCTAAGTACAACACACAAAATCACACAGTCACTTTTTCAAACTTAATCAGTGTTTCATCTAGAAATACATGTTTCACATTGCTCTTAATTGATAATCACTTAACCGTTTGGTGAACCTATATATTTTATGCTGGTTTGTCTACTACAGATTTTGAGAACTATAATACTTAATGCAAATGTATGTTTGTAAAATATAAACATATAAAGTACGATATATACTGTAATGTACTATTATGACTTATGATTTTAATTCACAGTAAGTTTGAACAATTCTGATATTGACATCAGAGATGTACAGTATGTAATGCCTCCCCTATACAGTAAACATGGATCCAAAATGATGTTGCTGGTCTCTTTTTGATGGGGGGTTTCACACTGCTTTACTAAATTTGCATTGGCCAATACAGTACTGTAATACCGTAATATATGCAATTTACATAGCAGATGCTTTTAACCAAAGTGACAACAGTGAGTCCACACATCTTCGTATATGACCCCAGTGGGAATCAAACCCACAACTCTGGTGTTGCTAGTGCCATGCTCTTACTAACTGAGCAACAAAGGACCACTACAATACATAAATACAATACAGGTGGAAGGTGTACATTTTACATTTACGTCATTTAGCAGACGCTCTTATCCAGAGCGACTTACAGTTAGCACATACATTATTTTATCGAACCCACAACCCTGGCGTTGCAAACGCCACGCTCTACCAACTGAGCTACATCCCCTGCCGGCCATTCCCTCCCCTACCCTGGACGACGCTGGGCCAATTGTGCGCCGCCCCATGGGTCTCCCGGTCGCGGCCGGCTACGACAGAGCCTGGATTCAAACCAGGATCTCTAGTGGCACAGCTAGCACTGCGATGCAGTGCCTTAGACCACTGCGCCACTCGGGAGAGTACGATTGCTGCCCTCCTCCAGGCTGTGGATGAGGCATGCAATGACATCAATCCAGACCTACAGTGCATTCGGAAAGTATTCAGACCCCTTGACTTTTTCCACATTTTGTTACGTTACAGCCTTATTCAAAAAATGATGAAATCGTTTTCTCCCCTGAAAATCTTGCAAATTTATTTAAAAAAAATGGAAATATTACATTTACATAAGTATTCAGACCCTTTACTCAGTACTTTGTTGAAGCACCTTTGGCAGCAATTACAGCCTCGAGTGTTTTTGGGTATGACGCTACAAGCTTGGCACACCTGTATTTGTGATGTTTCTCCCATTCTTCTCTGCAGATCCTCTCAAGCTCTGTCATGTTGGATGGGGAGCGTCGCTGCACAGTTATTTTCAGGTCTCTCCTGAGAAGTTCAATCGGGTTCAAGTCCGGGCTCTGGCTGGGCCACTCAAGGACATTCAGAGACTTGTCTCGAAGCCACTCCTGCATTGTCTTGGCTGTGTGCTTAGGGTTGTTGTCCTGTTGGAAGGTGAACCTTTGCCCCAGTCTGAGGTCCTGAGCGCTCTGGAGCAGGTTTTCATCAAGGAGCTCTCTGTACTTTGCTCTGTTCATCTTTCCCTCGATCCTGACTAGTCTCCCAGTCCCTGCCGCTGAAAAACATCCCCATAGCATGATGCTGCCACCACCATGCTTAACCGTAGGAATGGTACCAGGTTTCCTCCAGGCGTGACGCTTGGCATTCAGGCCAAAGAGTTCAATCATGGTTTCATCAGAACAGAGAATCTTGTTTCTCATAGTCTGAGAGTCTTTAGGTGCCTTTTGGCAAACTCCAAGCGGGCTGTCATGTGTATTTTACTGAGCAGTGGCTTCCGTCTGGCCACTCTACCATAAAGGCCTGATTGGCGGAGTGCTGCAGAGATGGTCCTTCTGGAAGGTTCTCCCATCTCCACAGAGGAACTCTGGAGCTCTGTCAGAGTTCACCTCTCTGTCCAAGGCCCTTCTCCCCCGATTGCTCAGTTTGGCCGGGTGGCCAGCTCTAGGAAGACTCTTGGTGGTTCCAAACTTCTTCCATTTAAGAATGATGGAGGCCACTGTGTTCTTGGGGACCTTCAATGCTGCAGATATTTTTTGGCAGCCTTCCCCAGATCTGTGCTTCGACACAATCATGTCTCAGAGCTCTACGGACAATTCCTTCGACCTCATGGCTTGGTTTTTGCTCTGACATGCACTGTCAATTGTGGGACCTTATATAGACAGGTGTGTGCCTTTCCAAATCATGTACAATCAATTGAATTTACCACAGCTGGACTCAATCAAGTTGTAGAAACATCTCAAGGATGATTAATAGAAACAGGATGCACGTGAGCTCAATTTCGAGTCTCATAGCAAAGGGTCTGAAGACTTATGTAAATAAGATATTTCTGTTTTCTAGTTTCAATACATTTGCAAATATTTCTACAAACCTGTTTTCGCTTTGTCATTATGGGGTTGATGAGGATTTTTATTTATTTAATCCATTTTACAGGCTGTAACGTAAGAAATTGTGGAAAAAGTCAAGGGGACTGAATTCTTTCCGAATGCACTGTAGGCTTGGATTCGCTATGCAAAAAGGTTTTTCCCCAGGCACATGAACAATGAGGACATTTACTGCGATGTCGATAAAAACCTATGGCCAAATGCTCAAGACATGCTTGATGCAAACTAGTTCCTGCTAAACGTTATGTTTCTTTCATTCATTTAATTTGCTTAATTTGATTACAGTACACCTAAGTTGTAATTGTATCTGAACAATATATTTTTGTATCAATTATTGTGAAAGATGGCTTCAATGATCATACCTTTGATCACACCGGTGATAGAAATGATACAAATTTGATGGGTCAATTTTGATGTGAAAACAGTGTAATGTACTGTAATTTACAGTACTGTAGCATATTGCATTAAATGGGCTTTTTTTTTTTTTGCATTTTTTGCTATTAGATTAACTGGTTGTCAGAACAACTACATTGAAAATATATTGTGTTGTGTTTTGGTGATTAAATCAATGTTCTCATGGTATTTCACAGTAAACTTATGCACTACATGACCAAAAGTATGTGGACATCTTCTCGTCGAACATCTCATTCCAAAATCATGGGCATTAATATGGAGTTGGTCCCCCCTTTGCTGCTTTAACAGCCTCCACTCTTCTGGGAAGGCTTTCCACTTGATGTTGGAACATTGCTGCGTGTGCTTGCTTCCATTCAGTCACAAGAGCATTAGTGAGGTCGGGCACTGATGTTGGGCGATTAGGCCTGGCTCGCAGTCGGCGTTCCAATTCATCCCAAAGGTGTTCGATGGGGTTGAGGTCAGGGCTCTGTGTAGGCCAGTCAAGTTCTTCCACACCGATCTCGACAAACCATTTCTGTATGGACCTCGCTTTGTGCACGGGGGCATTGTCATGCTGAAACAGGAAAGGGCTTTCCCCAAACTGTTGCCACAAAGTTGGAAGCACAGAATCGTCTAGGATGTCATTGTATGCTGTAGTGTTAAGATTTCCCTTCACTGGAACTAAGGGGCCTAGCCCGAACCATGAAAAACAGCCACAGACCATTATTCCTCCTCCACCAAACTTTACAGTTGGCACTATGCATTGGTGCAGGTATCGTTCTCCTGGCATCCGCCAAACCCAGATTTGTCCGTCGGACTGCCAGATGGTGAAGCGTGATCATCACTCCAGAGACCACGTTTCCACTGCTCCAGAGTCCAATGGCGGCGAGCTTTACACCACTCCAGCCGACACTTGGTATTGCGCATGGTGATCTTAGGCTTGTGTGCGGCCGCTCGGCCATGGAAACCCATTTCACAAAACTCCAGACGAACAGTTCTTGTGCTGACGTTGCGTCCAGAGGCAGTTTGGAACTTGGTGGTAAGTGTTGCAACCAAGGACAGACGCTACGCGTGTCAGCACTTGGTGGTCTCGTTCTGTGAGTTTGTGTGGCCTACCACTTCGCGGCTGAGCCATTGTTGGTCCTAGAAGTTTCCACTTGACAATAACAGCACTTACAGTTAACCAGGGCAGCTCTACAGGGCAGAAATTTGACAACCTGACTTTTTGGAAAGGTGGCATCCTATGACGGTGCCACGTTGAAAGTCACTGAGCACTTCAGGTAGGCCATTCTACTGCCAATGTTTGTCTATGGAGATTGCATGGCTGTGCGCTCGATTTTATACACCTGTCAGCAACGGGTGTGGCTGAAATAGCAGAATCCACTCATTTGAAGGGGTGTCCACATACCTTTGTGTATATATAGTGTATTTTGGATCAATGGTTGTGTGAATGCACAATAAAAGATTTTGAATATAAGACATGCTGCGTTACAAGTGTTACCAGTTTTTAGTTTTGTACGAAGAGTTTTGAAAATTCACCACATACTTGTGAAAATAGCACCATAAGCGATTGAATAAAACTGTTGTTTATTCATGTCTGAGCAAATCACCTTCAGACAGACAATGGAAAACTGAGAGTGCGTCCCAAATGTCACCCTATTCCCTATTGTTGTATGACTTTTTCTCAGAGCCCAGTAGTGCGCTATGTAGGGAATAGGGTGCCTTTTGGGACATAACCTGAGACAAGACAACACACAGTTACGCATCATCATACCGCCCAAACCTCTCCTCTTATGTTGTCTTTTGAAGGACTGTGCAAGACCAGTGTGGTGGGCTGTGTTTAAACTAGGTTCGTATTGTAACCTTTTTTTGTTCCAGTTCCGCCCCTTAGTTTTTGATTTCCCCAAAGTGGTTTGTGTACTTTTCTCTGGGCTCTGGACTTAGAAGTGACTCCCAAATGGCAACCTATTCCCTATCAAATCAAATCAAATCAATGTAAATAGTCCGGGTGGCCATTTGATTAATTGTTCAGCAGTCTTATGGCTTGGGGGTAGAAGCTGTTAAGGAGCCGTTAGGAGCCTGTAAAACGGCAGCCATCCCCTCCGGTGCCATTATGCAATATATATATATATATATATATATATATATATATATATATATATATAGTACACTACTTTTGACCAGAGCCCAAGGGCCCTGGTCAAAAGAAGTGCACTAAATATAGAATAGGGTGCGATTTGGGACACAAAGTTAGAGTTGGCAAGGTGGAGAAGAGCAGAGAGACAACTGTCTGAGAGAGACGTGGGAGTAAAATGAAATGGCTGTTTATTATTTCTGGAAAAACCACATACCTTTTAGAGTGGCTTTGGATTAGTGCCTAAAACAACGTTGGAGGCCATGTACACAAATGACAGGTCCTGTTAGGGGGTGAAAGGGGATAGGGATGGTTCATTGTAGCTGTTCTGTTCTGCAAAAATAATAAATGGTGAGTTTTTTTGATATGAGGATACGTAAACGATCGGCTCAACTGAAAGGTTGAACTCTGCAATATTCAAAAACTTTAGGAAAACAATTGAAGAGTTTATTTCCAAAATGCAATATCCCCCTCAAAAAATCACATTTGTGTTTTATTTTACCAAAAATGATTGCTTATGGGTACCTTCATGTGTATGCAAAATATTACTGTTCTCAGATTTTTTATTCATTGATTTTGGGTGTATATTAAAACGTTTTTGTTGTTATTGCAAAAAGCTATATATCCCTTGTTTAGCTGGAATGGAATGTTCGTATACTGTATATTTGACTGTGATGTGTGGTTGTCTCACGTAGCTGTCTTAAGATGAATGCACTAACTGTAAGTTGCTCTGGATAAGAGCATCTGCAAAATGACTAAAATGTCAAATGTAAATGTTTTACATACAGATCTCGTATTACTGTACTGATAAAAAAAATAATACAAAATGTTGTACAGTTCTTTATAAAATTGTAGCTATTTGTTACATTTGACTGTGGAAAACCTAGCAGTACAGTGGCTTGCAAAAGTATTCATCCCCCTTGGCATTTTTCATATTTTGTTGCCTTACAACCTGGAATTAAAATTGATTTTTGGGGGGTTTGTATCATTTGATTTACACAACATGCCTACCACTTTGAAGATGCAAAATATTTTTTCTTGTGAAACAAACAAGAAATAAGACGAAAAAGCGTGCATAACTATTCACCCCCCCAAAGTCAATACTTTGTAGAGCCACCTTTTGCAGCAATTACAGCTGCAAGTCTCTTGGGGCATGTCTGTATAAGCTTGGCAGAATCTAGCCACTGGGATTGTTGCCCATTCTTCAAGGCAAAACTGCTCCAGCTCCTTCAAGTTGGATGGGTTCTGCTGGTGTACAGCAATCTTTAAGTCATACCACAGATTCTCAATTGGATTGAGGTCTGGGCTTTGACTAGGCCATTCCAAGAAATTTAAATGTTTCCCCTTAAACCACTCGAGTGTTGCTTTAGCAGTATGCTTAGGGTCATTGTCCTGCTGGAAGGTGAAACTCCGTCCCAGTCTCAAATCTCTGGATGACTGTAACAGGTTTCCCTCAAGAATTTCCCTGTATTTAGCACCATCCATCATTCCTTCAATTCTGACCAGTTTCCCAGTCCCTGCCGATGAAAAAAATCCCCACAGGGGATGGTGTTCTCTGGGTGATGAGAGGTGCTGGGTTTGCGCCAGACATAGTGTTTTCCTTGATAAATAATAATAATATGCCATTTAGCAGACGCTTTTATCCAAAGCGACTTACAGTCATGCGTACATTCATTTTTTTTTGTGTATGTTGGCCAAAAGGCTCAATTTTAGTCTCATCTGACCAGAGTACCTTCTTCCATATGTTTGGGGAGTCTCCCACATGGCTTTTTGTGAACACCAAACGTGTTTGCTTATTTTTTTCTTTAAGCAATGGCTTTTTTCTGGCCACTCTTCCGTAAAGCCCAGCTCTGTGGAGTGTACAGCTTAAAGTGGTCCTATGGACAGATACTCCAATCTCCGCTGTGGCGCTTTGCAGCTCCTTCAGGGTTATCTTTGGTGTTTTTGTTGCCTCTCTGATTAATGCCGTCCTTGCCTGGTCCATGAGTTTTGGTTCATAACACAACCCTGATCTGTACTTCTCCACAACTTTGTCCCTGACCTGTTTGGAGAGCTCCTTGGTCTTCATGGTGCTGCTTGCTTGGTGGTGCACCTTGCTTAGTGGTGTTGCAGACTCTGGGGTCTTTCAGAACAGGTGTATATGTACTGAGATCATGTGACAGATCATGTGACTCTTAGATTTCACACAGGTGTACTTTATTTACATTTACATTTACATTTTAGTCATTTAGCAGACGCTCTTATCCAGAGCGACTTACAGTTAGTGAATACATATTTTTTTTCATACTGGCCCCCCGTGGAAATCGAACCCACAACCCTGGCGTTGCAAACGCCATGCTCAACCAACTGAGCTACATCCCTGCCGGCCATTCCCTCCCCTACCCTGGACGACGCTGGGCCAATTGTGCGCCGCCCATGTGACTTCTGAATGTAATTGGTTGCACCAGATCTTATTTATGCACTTCATAGCAAGGGGGTGAATACATATGCACGCACAACTTTTCCGTTATTTATTCTTCATAATTTTTTTAAACAAGTTATTTTTTTAATTTCACTTCACCAATTTGGACTATTTTGTGTATGTCCATTACATTAAATCCAAATAAAAATCCATTTAAATTACAGGTTGTAATGCAACAAAATATGAAAAACGCCAAGGGGGATGAATACTTTTGCAAGGCACTGTATCACTTACACCTTCCTAATATTGAGTTGCACCTCCTTTTGCCCTCAGAACAGCCTCAATTCATCGGGGCATGGAATCTACAAGGTGTCGAAAGCGCTGACTCCAATGTTTCCAACAGTTGTGTCAAGTTGGTTGTATGTCCTTTGGATGGTGGACCATTCTTGATACACACGGGAAACTGTTGAACGTGAAAAACCCAGCAGCGTTGCAGTTCTTGACACACTCAAACCGGTGAGCCTGGCACCTACTACCATACCCCGTTCAAAGGCACTTAAATCTTTTGTCTTGCCCATTCACCCTCTGAATGTCACACATACACAATCCATGTCTCAATTGTCTCAAGGCTTACAAATCCTTCTTTAACCTGTCTCTTCCCTTTCATCTACACTGATTGAAGTGGATTTAACAGGTGACATCAATAAGGGATCGTAGCTTTCACCTGGATTCACCTGGTCAGTCTATGTCATGGAAAGTGCAGGTGTTCCTAATGTATTGTACACTGTATTTCTCTGAGAGTGTTGAATGGAAATAGCGTTTTGCAAAAAACATGATTATTTGTCTCTCTGAAATGAAACCATGAAGTGATAGATTTCAAACAAACACGTCTGTCATTGAACAAGCCCATGCCAGGATTAGATAGTGAAATAACACTCTTTCATAAGTTCTTTAAACAATAAAAGCTAATTTGCAAACATTTCTGAAAATTGTGATATAGCATTTTGGAAAGAAACTCTACAGATACAGTGCCTTCAGAATGTATACATACCCACATTTTGTTGTGTTGCAGCCTGAATTCAAAATTGATTAAATATTATTATTTTTTCACAACACACAATACCCCATAATGACAAACTGAAAACATGTTTTTAGAAATGTTTGCAAATTGATTGAAAATTAAATACAATGATATCTAATTTACATAAGTATTCCATCAAAACTTTGTAGAAGCACGGCGATTACAGCTTTGAGTCATCTTGGAAATGTTTGTATCAGCTTCGCACATCTGGATTTGGGGATTTTCTCCCATTCTTCCTTGCAGATTTTCTCAAGCTCTTAGATGAGGAGCGGCGGTGAACAGCAATCTTCAAGTCTTTCCACAGATTTTCAATGGGATTCAACTCTGGGCTTTGACTGGGCCACTCAAGGATTTTCACATTCTTATTCTGAAGCCATTTTAGCTTTGCTTTGGCTGTATGCTTGGGGTCATTGTCCTGTTGGAAGGTAAATCTTCACCCCAGTCTATGGTTCTTTGCACTTTGAAGCAGGTTCACATCAAGGATTTGACTGTATATGGCTCCATTCATTGTTCCCTCTATCCTTACCAGTCTCCCAGTCCCTGCATCAGAAAAGCATCCCCCATAGCATGATGCTGCCACCACCATGCTTCACGGTAGGCATGGTGCTAGACAGGTGATGAGCTGTGCCTGGTTTTCTCCAGACATAGTGCTTTGCATTCACGCCAAAGAGTAACATTTTTGTCTCGTCAGACCACAGAATCTTTTGCCTTATGCTCTCAGTCTTTCTTGTGCCTTTTTGCAAACTCCAGGCGTGCTGTCATGTGCCTTTTTCTCATGAGTGGCTTCCGTCTGGCCACTCTCCCATAAAGCCCAGATTGGTGAAGTGCTGTAGAGACTGTTGTCCTTCTGGCAGGTTCTCCCATCTCAGCCAAGAAACTCTGCAGATTTGTCAGAGTGGTCATTGGGTTCTTTGTCACCACCCTGACCAAGGTCCTTCTTGCCCGGTTACTCAGTTTAATCAGACAGCCAGCTGCACCTGAGCTCAATTTGGAGTGTCATAGCAAAGGGGTGTGAACACTTATTTAATATGAGATATTTCTATATTTCATTTTCAATAAATGTGCAAAAATATTAAAAACATGCATTCACTTTGTCATTATGAGGTATTATGTGTAGATGGATGAGATTTTTTGTTGTTGATTTAATCAATTTTGAATTCAGGCTGTAACAACAAAATGTGGAATAAGTCAAGGCATATGAATACTTTCTGAAGGCACTGTATAGCCCCAATTTAGTGTTATTTTATTTTCTTTAGCATGAGGCCATACTGGGATTTCAAAATATCACGTTTTCAAATGTCTATAGGAAAAACAAGCAGTGACCAAGGCAAATACGGATAACGCTCCTTAAATGATTTAATAAATTGTTGATTTCAACGTTGACGGTAGGGGTGGAAAGAGTACTGGAATATCCTACTCAAGTAGAAGTACTGTTACTTTAATTACATTTTCCTCAAGTAGAAGTAAAACTACTAAAGTAAAAGTAAAAAATAGCTGATTTAAAAAGTACTCACTCACCCACCCACCTACAGTGCCTTGCAAAAGTATTCATCCCCCTTTGCGTTTTTCGTCTTTTGTTGCATTACAACCTATAATATAAATTGATTTTTATTTGGATTTCATGTAATGGACATACACAGAATAGTCCAAAATGGTGAAGTGAAATGAAAAAAATAACTTGTTTCAAAAAATTCAAAAAAATAAACAACGGAAAAGTGGTGAGTGCATATGTATTCACCCCTTTTGCTATGAAGCCCCTAAATAAGATCTGGTGCAACCAATTACCTTCAGAAGTCACATAATTAGTTAAATAAAGTCCACCGGTGTGCAATCTAAGTGTCACATGATCTCAGTATATATACACCTGTTCTGAAAGGCCCCAGAGTCTACAACACCACTAAGCAAGGGGCACCACCAAACAAGCGGCACCATGAAGACCAAGGAGCTCTCCAAACAGGTCAGGGACAAAGTTGTGGAGAAGTACAGATCTGGGTTGGGTTATAAAAAAATATCAGAAACTTTGAACATCCCACGGAGCACCATTAAATCCATTATTAAAAAATTGAAAGAATATGGCACCACAAAAAACCTGCCAAGAGAGGGCCGCCCATCAAAACTCATGGACCAGTCAAGGAGGGCATTAATCAGAGAGGCAACAAAGAGACCAAAGATAACCCTGAAGGAGCTGCAAAGTTCCACAGCGGAGATTGGAGTATCTGGCCATAGGACCACTTTAAGCCGTACACTCCACAGAGCTGGGCTTTATGGAAGAGTGGCCAGAAAAAAAAACATTGCTTGAAGAAATAAAGAAGCAAACACGTTTTGGTGTTCGCCAAAAGGCATGTGGGAGACTCCCCAAACGTATGGAAGAAGGTACTCTGATCAGATGAGACTAAAATTGAGCTTTTTGGCCATCAAGGAAAACGCTATGTCTGGCGCAAACCCAACACCTCTCATCACCCCGAGAACACCATCCCCACAGTGAAGCATGGTGGTGGCAGCATCATGCTGTGGGGATGTTTTTCATCGGCAGGGACTGGGAAACTTGTCAGAATTGAAGGAATGATGGATGGCGCAAAATACAGGGAAATTCTTGAGGGAAACCTGTTTCAGTCTTCCAGAGATTTGAGACTGGGACGGAGGTTCACCTTTCAACAGGACAATGACCCTAAGCATACTGCTAAAGCAACACTCGAGTGGTTTAAGGGGAAACATTTAAATGCCTTGGAATGGCCTAGTCAAAGGCCAGACCTCAATCCAATTGAGAATCTATGGTATGACTTAAAGATTGCTGTACACCAGCGGAACCCATCCAACTTGAAGGAGCTGGAGCAGTTTTGCCTTGAAGATTGGGCAAAAATCCCAGTGTCACGGTTTCGGCCGAGGCTGCTCCTCCTCCTTGCTCGGGCAGGCTTCGGCGGTCGTCGTCCCCGGAGTACTAGCTACCACCGTTGTATGTTATCGATGTTTGTTTGGTTTTGTCTTTATTGTACACCTGTTTCCGTTTGGGTTAATGATGTCCCCTATAAGTTTCTCGTTTTGTTAGTCGTGTGTTGTGTGTTATTGTTCGCCTGTCATTTTGGTGCTGCTCGTGTTTTGTATTTTCCTGGTCTGTCGCACTGTGTGGTTTCGTGCGCTTGGAGTATTGTATTTTACGCACTGGTGCGTATCACTCGCCTCCTGTTTTGTTTGAGGTCAGTGTCTTGTTTATTGTTTTGTGCAGTAAAAGTCGGTTGACTTAGCTTCTGTGTCCTGCGTGTGACTCATCCACCACATCCACCTCAGCCGGTTACTGACAGAATAACACACCCCCATGGAGTCAGCAGGAGCCGCAGCAGCGCACGATCCTATGGAGGAGCTCGTCCGCGGGCAGGACGAGAGGATACAACAGCTCACGGTCGCCCTGCAGGAAGTAATCACCACGCTCCACCGATGGGATAACAGAGGAGGAGGAGGAGCCTGAGGGGGGCCGTCCCCTGCACCAACTGTGGCCGTGGAGGGCACACCGCGGCTAGGTGCTGGGGAGGGTCTCCTAGGGGAGAGGACAACAGGCCACGCACTGGGGAGCCCTTCCAGGTGAGTAGGCGTCCCACTTACCCAGAGCTCTCTGTTGTGCACTTCTGTATACCTGTAAGATTTCCACAGGTTGCACCTCATTCCCAGCATAAGGCGCTAGTATATTCAGGCGCAGCTGGGAATTTTGTTGATCGAAAATTTTGTTTAGAGTTAGGGATTCCCCTCCTCCCTGTTGACGCCCCATTTCCCGTTCATGCACTAGATAGCCGTCCGTTGGGATCGGGATTGATTAGGGAGGTCACAGCGCCACTTAGGATGTGTACGCAGGGGGGTCATGAGGAAACTATTCAGCTATATCTGATCGACTCTCCTGCGTATCCGGTGGTGCTGGGAATTCCCTGGTTGAGTACCCATAATCCTTCCATTTTGTGGCAACAGAGGGTTCTTAAGGAGTGGTCTGCCCAGTGTGAGGGGCGGTGTCTGGGTGTTTCCGTGGGGGCGACCTCGGTGGAGAGTCCAAACCAGGGGCCCGCAATGCACATTCCCCCTGAGTATGAGGATTTGGCACTTGTGTTCAGTAAATCGAGGGCGGCGCAGTTGCCTCCTCATAGACAGGGGGATTGTGCGATAGACCTCCAGGCAGGAGCAGCGCTTCTGCGGAGCCACGTGTATCCTCTGTCTCAAGAGGAGAAGAGGGCTATGGAGACTTACATAGCTGAATCTCTGAGACAAGGATACATACGGCCCTCCACTTCCCCTGCGTCCTCAAGCTTATTTTTTGTGAAGAAAAAAGATGGAGGGTTGCGCCCGTGCATTGATTACCGTAGTCTCAATCAGATCACTGTGAAATACAGTTATCCACTCCCTCTGATTGCGACTATGACGGAATCATTGCACGGAGCGCGTTTCTTCACAAAACTGGATCTCAGGAGCGCGTATAACTTGGTGCGCATTAGGGGGGGCGATGAATGGAAGACAGCATTTAGTACCACCTCGGGTCATTATCTCGTCATGCCATACGGGTTGATGAATGCTCCTTCAGTCTTCCAATCCTTCGTGGATGAGATCTTCCGGGACATGCAGGGGCAGGGTGTGGTCGTGTACATAGATGACATTCTGGTGTACTCTTCTACCCGAGCCGAGCATGTAGCCCTGGTGCGCCGAGGGTTGAGGAGGCTGTTGGAGCACGACCTGTATGTCAAGGCAGAGAAAAGTCTGTTTTTCCAGGAGTCAGTCTCCTTTTTGGGTTATCAGTTGTCCGCTTCAGGGGTGAAGATGGAGGTGGACCGTGTGTCAGCCGTGCGTAATTGGCAAACCCCAACCACTGTTAAAGAGGTGCAGCAGTTCTTGGGTTTTGCGAATTACTACCGGAGGTTTATCCGGGGTTTTGGACAGGTGGCAGCTCCCATAACGTCTCTTCTGAAGGGGGGTCCGGTGCACTTGCAGTGGTCAGCTGAGGCGGACAGGGCTTTTGGGAGACTGAAGGGCCTGTTTACTTCGGCTCCGGTGCTAGCGCATCCGGATCCCGCCTTACCATTTCAGGTAGAGGTGGACGCGTCTGAGGCCGGTATAGGGGCCGTGCTATCTCAACGGTCCGGCACGCCACCTAAACTCCGCCCCTGTGCTTTTTACTCCAAAAAGCTCAGCCCGGCGGAGTGAAATTATGACGTAGGGGACAGGGAGCTGTTAGCCGTGGTACAGGCCCTAAAGGTGTGGAGGCATTGGCTTGAGGGGGCTCAACACCCTTTCCTCATTTTGACTGACCACCGTAACCTGGAGTACATCCGGGCAGCTAGGAGACTGAACCCTCGCCAGGCTCGGTGGAACATGTTTCTAGCCTGGTTCGTATTTAAAATCACGTACATCCCTGGGTCCCAGAATGGTAAGGCAGACGCCTTGTCCCGGCTGTATGACACAGAGGAGAGGTCCGTTGAGCCCACTCCCATACTACCGGAGTCTTGTCTGGTGGCACCGGTAGTGTGGGAGGTCGATGCTGAAATCGAGCGGGCGTTGCGTACCGACCCTAGCCCTCCACAGTGTCCTGTGGGTCGGACGTACGTTCCGCTCGAGGTTCGGGATCGACTTATTTATTGGGCTCACACGTCACCCTCCTCTGGACATCCAGGTATTGGCCAGACAGTGCACTGCCTTAGCGCTAAGTACTGGTGGCCAACGTTAGCCAGGGATGTGAGGGTTTATGTCTCCTCCTGCTCGGTGTGCGCCCAGTGTAAGGCGCCCAGACACCTGCCCAGGGGGAAGTTACAACCCCTGCCCGTTCCACAACGACCCTGGTCTCACCTCTCGGTGGATTTTGTTACAGACCTTCCCCCCTCTCAGGGGAATACCACCATACTGGTCGTTGTGGATCGGTTCTCTAAGGCCTGTCGTCTCCTCCCAATGCCGGGTCTTCCTACTGCCCTACAGACCGCTGAGGCACTATTAACCCACGTCTTCCGGCATTACGGGGTACCCGAGGATATAGTGTCTGATCGAGGTCCCCAGTTCACCTCCCGAGTCTGGAGGCCGTTCATGGAGCGCTTGGGGGTCTCGGTGAGCCTTACCTCGGGGTACCACCCAGAGAGCATGGGCAGGTAGAACGAGTGAACCAGGATGTGGGTAGGTTTCTGAGGTCGTATTGCCAGGGCCGGCCGGAGGAGTGGGCGAGGTATATTCCCTGGGCAGAGATGGCCCAGAACTCTCTCCGCCACTCCTCCACCAACCTAACCCCTTTCCAATGTGTGTTAGGGTACCAGCCGGTTCTGGCACCGTGGCATCAGAGCCAGATCGAGGCCCCTGCTGTGGATGAGTGGGTACGGTGCTCGGAGGAGACGTGGAACGCTGCACACGTCCATCTGCAGCGGGCCATCCGTCGACAAAAGGCGAGCGCCGATCTCCACCGCAGTGAGGGACCGGTATACGCACCTGGAGATCGAGTCTGGCTCTCGACCAGAAACCTACCCCTCCGCCTGCCCTGCCGGAAGCTGGGTCGGCGGTTTGTGGTGCCTTTTAAAGTCCTGAGGAGATTGAACGAGGTGTGTTACAGGTTACAACTGCCTAATGATTATCGCATTAACCCCTCGTTCCATGTGTCTCTTCTCAGGCCGGTGGTAGCTGGTCCACTCCAGGAAGGTGAGATAGGAGAGACTCCTCCGCCCCCACTGGACATCGAGGGGGCTCCGGCGTACACAGTTCGGTCCATCTTGGACTCGAGACGTTGGATGGGGGGTCTCCAATATCTCGTGGAGTAGGAGGGGTACGGCCCGGAGGAACGGTGCTGGGTGCCGAGGAGGGACATCCTAGACCCGTCTCTCCTGACAGAGTTCCACCGTGGTCACCCCATGCTCCCTGCTCCGCGTCCTCCTGGTCGTCCCCGAGGCCGGGGTCGGCGCACGGCTGGAGCCGCGCGTCAAGGGGGGGGTACTGTCACGGTTTCGGCCGAGGCTGCTCCTCCTCCTTGCTCGGGCAGGCTTCGGCGGTCGTCGTCCCCGGAGTACTAGCTACCACCGTTGTATGTTATCGATGTTTGTTTGGTTTTGTCTTTATTGTACACCTGTTTCCGTTTGGGTTAATGATGTCCCCTATAAGTTTCTCGTTTTGTTAGTCGTGTGTTGTGTGTTATTGTTCGCCTGTCATTTTGGTGCTGCTCGTGTTTTGTATTTTCCTGGTCTGTCGCACTGTGTGGTTTCGTGCGCTTGGAGTATTGTATTTTACGCACTGGTGCGTATCACTCGCCTCCTGTTTTGTTTGAGGTCAGTGTCTTGTTTATTGTTTTGTGCAGTAAAAGTCGGTTGACTTAGCTTCTGTGTCCTGCGTGTGACTCCTCCACCACATCCACCTCAGCCGGTTACTGACACCCAGTGGCTAGATGTGCCAAGCTTATAGAGACATACCCCAAGAACTTGCAGCTGTAATTGCTGCAAAAGGTGGCTCTACAAGGTATTGACTTTGGGGGGGTGAATAGTTATATTGTTTGTTTCACAATAAAACATATTTTGCATCTTCAAAGTGGTAGGCATGTTGTGGAAATCAAATGATACAAACCCCCTAAAAAATCTATTTTTTATTCCAGGTTGTAAGGCAACAAAATATGAAAAATGTCAAAGGGGGTGAATACTTTCGCAAGCCACTATATACAAGGCCAAATGGGGAGTGCCAGGGCACACTGGACATATCTAAAGGATTTGATGTTAAATTAGCTCTGGAGGCAACAACAGAACATCATGGAAATGCAAAATTAATTAGCAACCCCCCCTGAAATATATAGATAGCTAGCTATACTAGGTGCTAAAGCCATCCACAGCAACATATTGATCTTTCAAAGCTAGCTAGCTACCTCTAAACGTTTCCTCAAGTTCGAGGCAGAGTTTTTGTAGGCTGCCACCTCCGCCATCCTGGGTAAGCAAAGCTTGCGTTGCATCGCCTCTCCTGTGCTTGAAGAAGAACTGGTCTCACAGTCTCTTCCGTCTCCGTTGTTTTCACACACACAGGTTCGATAAAAAATACGTCTCTAAATGAAGTTATTTTTTCCTTTTTGAAAATCTTCCGACCATCTTCATTCAGTTTGTGTGCACAGCTTGATTTGATTGGCCTGTATTGGTGCGATCCGTGAAATTTGATTTGATTGGTCACTGACTACACAACAATGAGCAGTTATTTTTCTGTCTCAGAGTCGCAAACTTTCCTTGCCCTCATGACCTACTATTATGGATAGCGTACAAAGTTGTTCTCTTTAACAGATGGTTTTAATAAGGTAGCGAAGTACAATACTTCATTCAAAACATACTTAAGTAAAAGAAAAATTACTGAATTTTAATATTTTATATCAATTGTATTCACTAAAAGCTTCAGACAGTACTCATTTAATCAATCTAGAATGGCCAGGGATATACTAGAATTCAGAATTCAATTATGTAAGAATTTCTAATGCTACAACACTAGCCTAACTTCTGGCCTGGTCTGGACCAGAGAGCATGTGAGTAGTGAGTAGTGAGCTTCTGGCCAGGCCTTGGTGGTGAGACTACATCCAGGCTGGTAGCTAGATGTCTACGTTGAATCCCAAATGGCTCCCTATATAGTGCACTACTTTTGACCAAGCCCATAGTGGCGGCCTAGCGGTTAAGAGTTTTGGGCCAGTAACCGAAAGGTTGCTGGTTCAAATCCCTGAGCTGACTAAGTGAAAAATCTGTTGATGTGCCCTTGAGCAAGGCACTTAACCCTAATTGCTCCTGTAAATCGCTCTGGATAAGAGTGTCTGCTAAATGACTCAAATGTAAAAATGTAAAATAGTGCTGGTCAACAGTAGTGCACTACATAGGGAATAGGGTGCCATTTGGGACACAACCTAGAGGTCTGGTCCCAGACGGCTCTGCCATTCCTCAGTTCTGAGCTGAGCCTAGCTGTCCTCCTCCTCCCATCCAGCTTCCGTGACCTCCCATGACCCCTGGTGTGGAACCATTGGCCTATTGTCCAGTGGCTGATGGGAGCAGGAAGGGTCAACTGCAGCCAGGAAATGGGGTTACTCAGCACATAACAACCCAGCCACTGATGTCCAGCGGCCTGGAACACATCTGCTCATCCATCAATGTCCTATCTCTCGATTCCCTCTCAATTCTCTCCAAACCCTACTAATGTAATGAAACCATTGTCTTTCAGTTCGTTTGGAACCTCTGTTTTTTGGGGGAACCATCGGTTCTTTTAGTGTTTGGAACAGTGTTGTTAGAATGTATAGACGAGGACATTTTTACTTTACTCATCCCTGTAATTATACGTTGGGTATTGCAGTTGTTAGCCAAGCCAACAGGGTTTTTTTATGAGCCAGAGCTGTGTAAAGGTAGAAAATAGTGGGTGATGTCATCCTGTCGTTGAGTGTATAGGGAGATGGAGATGAGACCGAATATTCCCTCTGCTCCGTATTGGTTTGGCAGTCAAACGTTACATTAGTGGGTGTTGTGGTCTCTGGGTCTCCGACACACCCCAGCTGCACTGCCTTCGTGTGAGAACACAGGTTGCAACTATTTCTGATTTTTCCCATTGAGTCTGGTCTGACTGTGGTGTAGTTGAGGCATAATCACAGAGCCATTGCATGCCAGGGTATTTATAAGTATGTTTCACCGACCAGGCAGCGCAAGAAAAACCTTTCAATTGAAGTTTTACAAAGGGGGCAAAAAAATGTGATGAACAACAAAAAGGTCACGTAGCAGATAGTCTAGAGAGAGACACATGACCGCAGTGGGTTGAGGCAGGCCACAGCTGTGGCTGGGCTGGCCAGTTTAACACTGCTTTGGCTGCAGAGAGAGATCGTGATCCAGTACAGACACAGGCTGAGTACCAAATGGCCTAATTCCTACATAGTGCACTACTTTCGAAAGTAGTGCGCTAGGGAATGGGGTGCCATTTGGAACACATACAGAGACCCAGCAGCCACATTAGAACACGCTTAACCTCTTCAGTTCAGCTTGTTATCATCTTGACTTCCCCCACAGTTATTGCGGATATTGACCACCTTTGTAATCTATTTCACTAATTTCATATTCTGTCTCGTTTAGCATCTCTCAGTACAAGAGTAAACATCTCTTTAAAGAGGAGGGTATTGTGATTAGTGTAGTTGCGGCCCAGCCCCAGACCTGACTTATCAATTGTAAGCAAGGATTATTATGTGTTTCTTAGGAATTCTGAATAATCTGTGCTGCTCTCGCCAACCCCATTCTGTCACAGCTCTGGGAAGCAGAGGTGCTGTTGTGTTAACATCCTGTTGGTCTGATATCTGATTGGAAGTTAACTTTACAGTGATGCTATTGGTCAACAACTCAGATTTTGAATGTAAAACAACTCAGATGGTTATAAAAGAGTCCGATTCATTGTCTCTTCCTCTTTTGTTCCTGAACTGCTCTGGTGACATACTGTACCTACGCTCTCTCTCTCCTCAACATGGTCTCTTAGGGAATGGCCTTTCAAGCCATGAACTCTCTCTCTCACTCTCTCTCTCTCTGATCATGCCTAGATTATGAATGTTTTGTTAATGCCAGTATTGCTTTGCAACTTATGGTTATGCCTTGTATGTGAATTCATTCATTTTACAATGTTATTAAATACTTGCCTTTGATATTCAATTCTCAGACCGATTATTGCTAGTCAACTACAAGTCATAGCCTAATGCCTGCTTGCACATTGCTATGTATCTTATGGAGTCAGATGTTCATTTTAATAGATTTTGTTCTTATCAATTGCATAGTCGCAGGTGAGGAATATGTATACAAAATATTCTGGCACTACATTAGCATGTGATGTCCGCGAGGCGTTGCAAGAAGCACAATCAGTGATAAGTTATTTGTATGCATGAAAGCAGATGTGCCCACCAAATAACAGCTGCAGTCATCCGTACAGTAACCTACAGTATGAAAGGGTTACATTGATCTTTTTTTCTTTTTTTCTTCAGAGAATTCATATTAATACAAATAAATAAATACACATATTGTCTGTGTAAATCGAAGAAAAGACTCAGGCATTGGTTTGGAGAAATAGAAAAACTGCCCAAGTGGTGCGTTGAGGAAAGCAGAAGAAGAGAGAAAAGAACCAGGAAGGGCAAATAGCCATGAAATCCCTGGTGCCTGCCTTCTGCCAAGCTAGAGATATGAGGCTCCTCCAACTGGCCAAATCCACAGGAACTCTCCTCTCCACTCTCTTCCTCGCTCATGCAGTCGACTCCAAAATGGCTAGGACATCACCAAAGCCTCCCAATGTCAAGTGGAATTTATGAAATACATTGAGAGGAGATTTCATTTTTATGTTTGAGAATGAGAATGTCCCTGATGATCTTATGTGGTCCAAGAAATAATAGCGCCAGTGTTGTTCTGTGTTTCCCCACATCTTATTTTCTATACTTTCTGACACTGATCCACATTCGGTGTTCTTTTGTGATTATTGTAATAATCCCGTTCAGGCCTCAGTTTCAGTCATGTACACCTGCTACTACACATTAGGTACACACTGGAGCCAGAACAACAGCTAAACCATTAAACAACAACTAATACTTTTGGGAGATTACTCAAACATTTCAAAAGACTTGTTTCATGCTACTCTCAGAGGACTTGACAGGATTTTGGGTTGATTTTGGGTTGTGTTTGTTGTTTTGGGGTGTGTGTGATTGTGTGTGTGTGTGTGTGTATCTGTGTGTGTGTGTGTGTGTGTGTGTATGTATTCAAGAGAGAGTTAGAGGAAGGGCTGACATATTTCACACAGCACCAAAAGGAGCCATGGGTGGTAAATCTTTCCCTGTACAGAAACGTGCTACTTAGGAATGAGCCGCGGGTCTATTGGGCCTCAGATGAATTCTATTTTTTTACACACAGAGGGTCGCATGGTGTTCTAATGGCCCTGTGAAGTCACTGGGTCTTATTTCTCTTCCCCGCAATCTGCTGGTGCAGATGATACTAGCTACAGACCCCAAGTCAACCGCTTATTGTTAATTTTTCATATAGCTGTCCGGCAATCGAAGAACATGGGAGTTGGTATCCAAGGATAATCTGTTTTTTATTTGCAAGCGATGTTAAAAGCGTATTGAGGCTTTTTGGTCAAAGAATATAAATGGTAAGAACAGAGTACATCCCACTTTAATCCTTAGGTGACCACTGGCAGAGCCCCGATTAATCAATACAGTGACACCACGGTTAGTCTGAAATAGTTTAGAAACTGATGGGGCATCCCTTTGTCTTCTAATGTGCTGTACTACATTAAGCAGGTAGCGGGAGGGAGGCAAGGCGGAGAGAGAGAGAGCTCAGCAACAGGGATGCCAACATTTGTCAGTTCACAGTTTAGAGGATATTGCAAATCAATTTATTAGATTAAGAGGTCTCTGCTTTGCTTTGAGCTCGTCTGTTTTCTTTTTTTTTTTTTTTTTTCCAAATACTATTTTTTAAGAAAACTCAATTTCCTGATTATGGGCCACTTTATCGCAGAACGAGGAAGTATAAATTCTGGCCCAGACGTTTTAAATCCTATTTTCGCTCCCTCTTTACAGTGACATGTGTCTCATTGTGGCATGTCTTCTTCATCTTTTCAAGGACATTGTGTGGATGGAGTGTGGCTTTGCTCTACCGTGCCCACTTTGACCTTCCAAACATTAATTCCTATTTTATATAAACAGTGTAAAAAGTGTATTAACAGGGAATTAGAAAGTTTATTTATTCACTCTATATTTCAGCACACTTAATAATCTTATAGGGAGGATTAAAAATAAGAAAAAAAACTTAACAAATATGTATTTACATTTAAACCAAGTTTGCATTTAAAATGCCAGGGCTCAGCAGATGTTTAAAACAATTTTATAATCTTATTTTCTCAGATGATATACATAGTCCATTCACAATCCAATAAATTCATGGGAGAGTTTTCTGGATGTTTAGCAATTGAGGCATTCATTTTTAGAAAGTGGTGACTGGCCACAAGTATGTAAATCTGTGGCTACATGTGCTTCTGAGAGACACAAATCACTGCTGTACTTTACTTTATAAGCAATCACCTCATGTACAGTATATAGATAGTGTTAGCCAGAGTTTATTTGGTTACAAAACTCTGAAGAGAAGAGAAAAGAATAGAAGAGAATAGAATAGAAGAGAATAAAATAGCATAGAACAGAAGAGCATAGAATAGATGAGAAAATAATATAATAAAATTGAATAGAAATATAATTCAAAGGTCACAGTATGGCAAGTGTTTCTTCTTTCAGTGACAACCATCTTATTCTAAGAGATAGAGTTCAGTAATCAGATTTAAGAAATAAGTGTTTTTTAAAGTCTTTCTATTGAACTGCATTGTTGGTTAACGGCTTGTAAGTAAGCATTTCACGGTAAGGTCTACACCTGTTGTATTCGGCGCATGTGACAAATAAAGTTTGATTTCATTTCATTTCTCTGGAAAGCTAGACCATCTAAAAGTTATGGTATATAACCTCAACTCGACCACTTAGAAGGGTTTCAAGCCTTCATTGGGGCTTATTTTGTACAATAGTTTTATCTAATATTAATATTAATAGCCATCTGATTTAAGAAAATGTATCTCTGGAAAGCAAGACGCTCCAAAAGTTATACAGTGGGGAAAAAAAGTATTTAGTCAGCCACCAATTGTGCAAGTTCTCCCACTTAAAAAGATGAGAGAGGCCTGTAATTTTCATCATAGGTACACGTCAACTATAACAGACAAAATGAGAAAAAATAATCCAGAAAATCACATTGTAGGATTTTTAATGAATTTATTTGCAAATTATGGTGGAAAATAAGTATTTGGTCAATAACAAAAGTTTCTCAATACTTTGTTATATACCCTTTGTTGGCAATGACACAGGTCAAACGTTTTCTGTAAGTCTTCACAAGGTTTTCACACACTGTTGCTGGTATTTTGGCCCATTCCTCCATGCAGATCTCCTCTAGAGCAGTGATGTTTTGGGGCTGTCGCTGGGCAACACAGACTTTCAACTCCCTCCAAAGATTTTCTATGGGGTTGAGATCTGGAGACTGGCTAGGCCACTCCAGGACCTTGAAATGCTTCTTACGAAGCCACTCCTTTGTTGCCCGGGCGGTGTGTTTGGGATCATTGTCATGCTGAAAGACCCAGCCACGTTTCATCTTCAATGCCCTTGCTGATGGAAGGAGGTTTTCACTCAAAATCTCACGATACATGGCCCCATTCATTCTTTCCTTTACACGGATCAGTCGTCCTGGTCCCTTTGCAGAAAAACAGCCCCAAAGCATGATGTTTCCACCCCCATGCTTCACAGTAGGTATGGTGTTCTTTGGATGCAACTCAGCATTCTTTGTCCTCCAAACACGACGAGTTGAGTTTTTACCAAAAAGTTCTATTTTGGTTTCATCTGACCATATGACATTCTCCCAATCCTCTTCTGGATCATCCAAATGCACTCTAGCAAACTTCAGACGGGCCTGGACATGTACTGGCTTAAGCAGGGGGACACGTCTGGCACTGCAGGATTTGAGTCCCTGGCGGCGTAGTGTGTTACTGATGGTAGGCTTTGTTACTTTGGTCCCAGCTCTCTGCAGGTCATTCACTAGGTCCCCCTGTGTGGTTCTGGGATTTCTGCTCACCGTTCTTGTGATCATTTTGACCCCACGGGGTGAGATCTTGCGTGGAGCCCCAGATCGAGGGAGATTATCAGTGGTCTTGTATGTCTTCCATTTCCTAATAATTGCTCCCACAGTTGATTTCTTCAAACCAAGCTGCTTACCTATTGCAGATTCAGTCTTCCCAGCCTGGTGCAGGTCTACAATTTTGTTTCTGGTGTCCTTTGACAGCTCTTTGGTCTTGGCCATAGTGGAGTTTGGAGTGTGAGGTTTGAGGTTGTGGACAGGTGTCTTTTATACTGATAACAAGTTCAAACAGGTGCCATTAATACAGGTAACGAGTGCAGGACAGAGGAGCCTCTTAAAGAAGAAGTTACAGGTCTGTGAGAGCCAGAAATCTTGCTTGTTTGTAGGTGACCAAATACTTATTTTCCACCATAATTTGCAAATAAATTCATTAAAAATCCTACAATGTGATTTTCTGGAAAAAAAATTCTCAATTTGTCTGTCATAGTTGACGTGTACATATGATGAAAATTACAGGCCTCTCTCATCTTTTTAAGTGGGAGAACTTGCACAATTGGTGGCTGACTAAATACTTTTTCCCCCACTGTAGCTATAAGTCCTCAACCACTTAGTAGGGTTTTAAGACCATCCTTGCTGGTGGTTGTCTGATCTATAAAAGTCCACATTTCTGTCCACATATATCACAATATTATTCAGTAATTAATCTAGTCGTAATTGATTCATCCAATTAAAGTCAGAATTTATGCACATGGCTTGTGATGTGTTAAGATAAAGCTTGAAATCCTTCAATGCCCAGTAAAAAGGAGCCTTTAAGATTGTTATGGTATTATCTAATGTTTGTGAGCATTTGTTTCTTATTTAACAAATTAATAGTGTGAGTTTCAAAGGAATTAATGCATCCCACTCGAATGAGATAATGTACAATGGTACAGTAATAAATCCTTGTGTGTTGGAATGCCTTCTCACAATAAAACCTCAAATTAAACCCTTTTACCATTGATTGCTGTCCTTGGAGAATCTGTTCATACTATAAAATATAAACACAACATGAAAAGTGTTGGTCCCATGTTCCATGAGCTGAAATAAAAGATCCAAGACATTTTCCATAAGCATAAAAAGCTTATTTCTCTCATATTTTGTGCAAAAATTAGTTTACATCCCTTTTAGTGAGCATTTCTCCTTTGCCAAGATAATCCATCCGCCTGACTGGTGTGGCATATCAAGAAGCTGATTAAACAGCATGAACATTACACAGGTGCACCTTGTGCTGGGGACAATAAAAGGCCATACTAAAAGTTTTTCACACAACACAATGCCACAGATGTCTCAAGTTTTGAGGGAGTGTGCAATTGGCATGCTGACTGCAGGAAAGTCCACCAGAGCTGTTGCCAGAGAAATGAATGTTCATTTCTCTACCATAAGCCACCTCCAACGTCATTTTAGAGAATTTGGCAGTACGTCCAACCATCCTCACAACCGCAGACCACGTGTAACCACGCCAGCCCAGGACCTCCACATCCGGCTTCTTCACCTGCGGGATCGTCTGGGACCAGTCACCCGGACAGCTGATGAAACTGAGGAGTATTTCTATCTGTATTATAGCCCTTTCGTGGGGAAAAACTAATTCTGATTGGCTGAGCCTGGCTCCCCAGTGGGTGGGCCTATGCCCTCCCAGGCCCACCCATGGCTGTGCCCCTGCCCAGTCATGTGAATTCCATATATTAGGGCCTAATTTATTTATTTCAATTGACTGATTTCCTTATATGAACTGTAACTCAGTAAAATATTTTAAATTGTTGCATGTTGTGTTTATATTTTTGTTCAGTATATACCGTATACTTAAGCAATAAGGCCGGAGGGGGTGTGGTATGTGGCCAATATACCAGGGCTAAGGGCTGTTCTTAAGCACAACGCAATGCGGAGTGCCTGGATACAGCCCTTAGCCGTGGTATATTGGCCATATATTGATTGGCCATATACCACAAACCCCGAGGTGCCTTATTGCTATTATAAACTGGTTACAAACGTAATTAGAACAGTAAAAATACATGTTTTGTCATACACGTGGTATACGGTCTCATATACCACAGCTTTCAGCCAATCAGCATTCAGGGCTGTTTATAATGGTTGGTTGGACCGTTCTTGATACACACGGGAAACAGTAGAGTGTGGAAAAAACCCAGCAGCGTTGCAGTTCTTGACACACTCAAACCGGTGCGCCTGGCACCTACTACCATACCCCGTTCAAAGGCACTTCTATATTTTGTCTTGCCCATTCACCCTCTGAATGGCAGACATACACAATCCATGTCTCAATTGTTTCAAGGCTTAAAAATCCTTCTTTAAGTTGTCTCCCCCCCTTCATCTACTCTGATTTAAGTGGATTTAACAGGTGACAACAATAAGGAATAATAGCTTTCACCTGGATTCACCTGATCAGTCAATGTCATGGAAAGAGCAAGTGTTCCTAATGTTTGGAACACTCAGTGTATACATGGCTGAAATGCTGTTTCAGCCAATCAGCATCCAGGACCCAAGCTACCTGTTTTATAATATACTGTAGATCATGGTTATGCAGTATTTTATTACAGATATCACAATAACCATCGCCTTCAGAGAATGTAATTGATGCTAAAGAGTTCTGGCATTTATCATTAGAATAACATAAAAATACCTGACTATATCACTTTCTCTGTTGAATCTACATTGACAGAGCTCTCTCTTTTTCCAGTCTCTTTCGTGCAACAACTCTGTTCTGTTTGTTACATGGCCTAAGTAAACCAAGTGTGGCTTGTATGTGCAGTACATCAGTGGAGGCTGCTGAGGGGAGGACGACTCATAATAATGGCTGGAACAGAGCAAATGGAATGGCATCAAACACATGGAAACCATATGTTTGATGTATTTGATACCATTCCACAAATTCCGCTCCAGCCATTACCACGAGCCCGTTCTCCCCAATTAAGGTGCCACCAACCTCCTGTGATGTACAGTGGGGGGAAAAAGTATTTAGTCAGCCACCAATTGTGCAAGTTCTCCCACTTAAAAAGATGAGAGAGGCCTGTAATTTTCATCATAGGTACACGTCAACTATGACAGACAAATTGAGAAAAAAATTCCAGAAAATCACATTGTAGGATTTTTAATGAATTTATTTGCAAATTATGGTGGAAAATAAGTGTTTGGTCACCTACAAACAAGCAAGATTTCTGGCTCTCACAGACCTGTAACTTCTTCTTTAAGAGGCTCCTCTGTCCTCCACTCGTTACCTGTATTAATGGCACCTGTTTGAACTTGTTATCAGTATAAAAGACACCTGTCCACAACCTCAAACAGTCACACTCCAAACTCCACTATGGCCAAGACCAAAGAGCTGTCAAAGGACACCAGAAACAAAATTATAGACCTGCACCAGGCTGGGAAGACTGAATCTGCAATAGGTAAGCAGCTTGGTTTGAAGAAATCAACTGTGGGAGCAATTATTAGGAAATGGAAGACATACAAGACCACTGATAATCTCCCTCGATCTGGGGCTCCACGCAAGATCTCACCCCGTGGGGTCAAAATGATCACAAGAACGGTGAGCAAAAATCCCAGAACCACATGGGGGGACCTAGTGAATGACCTGCAGAGAGCTGGGACCAAAGTAACAAAGCCTACCATCAGTAACACACTACGCCGCCAGGGAGTCAAATCCTGCAGTGCCAGACGTGTCCCCCTGCTTAAGCCAGTACATGTCCAGGCCCGTCTGAAGTTTGCTAGAGTGCATTTGGATGATCCAGAAGAGGATTGGGAGAATGTCATATGGTCAGATGAAACCAAAATAGAACTTTTTGGTAAAAACTCAACTCGTCGTGTTTGGAGGACAAAGAATGCTGAGTTGCATCGAAAGAACACCATACCTACTGTGAAGCATGGGGGTGGAAACATCATGCTTTGGGGCTGTTTTTCTGCAAAGGGACCAGGACGACTGATCCGTGTAAAGGAAAGAATGAATGGGGCCATGTATCGTGAGATTTTGAGTGAAAACCTCCTTCCATCAGCAAGGGCATTGAAGATGAAACGTGGCTGGGTCTTTCAGCATGACAATGATCCCAAACACACCGCCCGGGCAACGAAGGAGTGGCTTCGTAAGAAGCATTTCAAGGTCCTGGAGTGGCCTAGCCAGTCTCCAGATCTCAATCCCATAGAAAATCTTTGGAGGGAGTTGAAAGTCTGTGTTGCCCAGCGACAGCCCCAAAACATCACTGCTCTAGAGGAGATCTGCATGGAGGAATGGGCCAAAGTACCAGCAACAGTGTGTGAAAACCTTGTGAAGACTTACAGAAAACATTTGACCTGTGTCATTGCCAACAAAGGGTATATAACAAAGTATTGAGAAACTTTTGTTATTGACCAAATACTTATTTTCCACCATAATTTGCAAATAAATTCATTAAAAATCCTACAATGTGATTTTCTGGATATTTTTTTCTCATTTTGTCTGTCATAGTTGACGTGTACATATGATGAAAATTACAGGCCTCTCTCATCTTTTTAAGTGGGAGAACTTGCACAATTGGTGGCTGACTAAATACTTTTTTTCCCCACTGTACATGTAACTTTTCTCCCATTTTGAAGCCAGATAGTGGTAGAGAGAAGTAACATCTCCTTTTGTGCCGGAGTAAACTCTCTCCCTGCTGATTTTGTTTATCAAAAACATGTATTATGGACTGAAATTTAAATAAAATATGACCAACTGAATAAAAGGCAATAAAATCATTCATTTCTTCAGACAAAATGGCAATAAAAAGTCAGCTTCCTTTTGTTATAATCCTTTATGCAAGGAAAAGTAATATAAAAATAAAAAGGGTTTTTCTTCTTCATAGTAGTGGGGTTTAAGGTGGAACTGGATAAAATAGTTGAAGATATGTTATTTCACCTAGGTGGTAGGTAGAGGGTAAATATGTATTTTTCTCTAAAATATCTTACATAGAGGTTTGTGGTGTGGTGCTGCTCATCTATACCGAAGTTTACATAAAAACAGTTTAGGATATTGTATGTCAAGGTGCCTATGTATGCATGTGCATATATATTACATTTGGTCATCATGACTCCATAAATCAACAATTCACCTCTTGCCAACATCAGCACAGGAGATGTCTCTTTTGATGAAAAAATAACACCATGCATGCAACAGTACTGTCTACAGTACCTGAAACATATCTGCATCATTGACTTTAATCAAAATGGCAATGAAAGTGTGCTAGACCAGTTTCCGTTAAAAATAAAAATATGGTTGAAAACTACAGTTAACGACTTTGATTAAATGAAATGTGGATTGCTTACCTTAGAAAAAAAATATGATCTTGAATATACAGTACTTACCTTGTAATGTGGTGTACTTACCACTGTCACCGTCAGGTATAGGATATCACACCTGCAGTATATCACACGGTATTTTCCTATTTTCTTTCCTCCATTCGTCATCTGAGAGTGTGAATTTGAAGACGTTTTTGTGGGAGAGAGGTGTGTAGGATGAAGAACTGTGTGTCGTTTTAGAATTAGTGCAACTTTTTACAGCAAATTTCCAGAGGGAGAGAATTTTTGTGAATTATTTCACTATACCTCTAACTATATGTATGTACAACTTAATACTGTACTGCATATCAATAGATTTGTCAAATCAACGCATGCCATCTCCTTTAACATCAGGCTGGCAGTAACTTGACTGAATTCACCATTTTCAGAGCGAGTCTCCCCTCTCAACGGCAACCCCTCCACCTTAAAGAAAGCAGGGGAGTAAAGGAAAGGGGGAGAAAGAGGGGGAGTAAAGCAGATAAAAAGGCGTTATTAGCCTCTCCACAGTCGTGGGCCATTTGTGTCCATTTACATGTTGAAGGAACCTGCAGCTGAGAGCATCTCTGCGAGGTATAATGACTGGTTGTCACAACACACAGGGAGGTGGCCCCGCGCTGGAAATGATGGCCCTGTCACTCCTCCTCATTCCTCCACTAAGAGACGACGCTGGCAACCTGTAATTCCCTTTGCAGCCCTTCCTTCCTGGACCCGGCGGTTTGGTTAAATGGCACTTTGAAGGAAGTAAATCTACAAAGTTGTGTTTAATAACATTAGGAGAGTGATGTCTGATGGAGGAGGATGGGAGGGGGCATATATTGAGAGGCTCACAGGGTTAAGAGGGATTTGTCATTTGTTTGCACTCACAGGGTCTAATCTGTTCATTGAAACGGCCTATCTTTTCAACTAGCCATGGTGAAGTAAGTGAAAAACAATTATACAGCACGCTGCTTGCAGATGGAGGAAGCCATGTTGGTGGCTTTCTTGGTGAAATATGCATGCAGATGGAGGAAGCCATGTTGGTGGCTTTCTTGGTGAAATATGCATGCAGATGGAGGAAGCCATGTTGGTGGCTTTCTTGGTGAAATATGCCTACGCTTTCCCTCCTTCAGATGGTCATGAACGATCCTGAGACTATCACCGTGTTTTTCCGGTAACTCTCTCTCTAGATGCACATCCTGCTGCTATGGAAGCGTTCGTCTCGCAAACACAAACTGCCTTAATGACAGCCGTGTATTTAAATGATGAATACTATTATCACTGTTTTGGTCATTACCTTAGCAAGAGACATACTTAAAAGGTATCATCAAGCGTACAAGTTAGCACCAATATGATTAGAAAGTACTGGAGGGTAAAATGATTGCGAGACCCCATAATGTAAAAGGTGCAAGAAACATACAGTATGAATTCTAAGATTTGTCAAGATGGAGGGGAAGATTATGGTTAAGGTAAAGGATGGGTTGGGTTCCTAATGGAGGCCTATATTGGACATATTTTTTGAATATTCATTAGATGCGATATTCAGATTTCTTCTCGATAAAAAAGTTACACTTCTAAGAGTTTTGTTGCTCTCGCACTTAGAATGTTGGTCGTGAGTTGAACATAACTACTTCTATATGACTGATATCGAGGTTTTAAGACATTGACTCTATCTATCCCTGAGATGTATGAATTAACTTTTACGATAACACTGATTTAAGCAACTCTAGCCATGCACATCATCCGAGACAGTGCAGATGTTTTTGTGAAGTGGCACATTTGTATGCAAAAACAAACAGAAGAAACTTCGACTGAAAGACCCCAAAAGGCAAACACATAACTTAACTAAACCTGAGTAGAGAAGTGTGTGCCGAGGAAAATTAGGAACAAAAGCATTATAATTTGTCATTGATGCATAAATCTTGCTGACAGATCCAAGTCACTTTAATGTCCTCTCTCTTCTGCTTCTTAAAAACTGTGCAAACTTGCGCAGTTGCAGAAACCAGAAAACTATATGTTGAACATCACCTTATTTGCATAATTTACCAAAAGCCAATGAGGCAGCGCAAGGAGTACGGGTGATAGTAATAAGTGTTTGGGAAAGGCAGAAGAGATCGCTAATGGTTTGCCTATGGGGATTTTCTGCTACACCATGGGGGAGGAAAATGAGAAATATTTTTCAAACAGCAGGGGTAAAGGTTTTAAAACTAGGAGCACATGGAGAGATAAAGATGTTAATGCCATGGGGTGCGACGCAGGAAAAATGGCAACGGCTGAGGAAAGACAAAAAGAATGCACCCGTAATTTCAGCATTAAGAGGTAATAATCATGTTTCAGCAACGATATTAAAACAGTAACCCGCAAAGTCTGGGTCTGGTGGCACGATAGATAAATAAATAAATAAATAAGGAAGTAGAAAGAGAGAGAGAGATTCAATCATCAGGTAGCCTGCCTGCCCTGGGTAATGAGGTGGTGGAATGTATGTGCTCTGCCTCCTGACTATGTCTAAGTGCTCTTATCACAGACTCTGTATGAGAGTAAACAAAGACGGTGTGTACAGGAAGGAGAGGAGCAAGAGCATCAACTCCAGGGACCCCCCCAATCTTTTATCTATCTATCCCCCTCTGCTCTCACTTCCTGCTGTGCCTAGAGAGAACACCAGTTAGGGGCTTAGCTAGTTGACTAATGTGTTGTTGAGGAGGTCTTCTGTGTTGAGTAGAAGTAATGCTGTACAATGTATTTGTTACATGTTGCGAAGTAACTTGTGTACTAATGCAACATATTCTCAGGTTCTCAGGTTATGGACAATGTACTGTGTAGACTAACTCAATGCAGTAAACACACACTGAGTGTACAAAACATTGCAACCCCTTTTGCCCTCAGAACAGCCTCAATTCGTTGGGGCATGGACTCTACAAGGTGTCGAAACCATTCCACAGGGATGCTGGCCCATGTTGACTCCAATGTCTCCCACAGTTGTGTCAAGGTGGCTGGATGTCCTTTGGGTGGTGGACCATTCTTGAGACACACGGGAAACTGTTGAGTGTGAAAAACCCAGCAGCGTTGCAGTTCTTGACACACTCAAACCGGTGTGCCTGACACCTACTAGCATACCCCATTCAAAGACACTTACCCTCTGAATGGCAGACATACGCAATCCATGTCTCAATTGTCTCAAGGCTTAACATTTTTTCTTTAACCTGTCTCCTCCCCTTCATCTACACTGATGGAAGTGGATTTAACAAGTGACATCATTAAGGAATCATACCTTTCACCTGGATTCACCTGGTCAGTCTATGTCGTGGAAGAGCAGTTGTTCCAAATGTTTGGTACTGTTCAATGAGCTCCTGCATGAGTTTAGGTTATGATACGATATCTCTCACAGTCTTTTTTCGCTCCACTGAAATGTAGAAACCCTACATTGTTTGACTTGGTTAAGATCTATTCATCCAAAGCCTGAAAGTAGCAAGCAGAGGATATTTTTGTAGTTCATGAAAAGGTATTGTAATGTAGAGGTTACAGGAGATTCAGTTTCTCCTTGATTGAGTTTTGAAATGTTATGACTGCCTTTCAGCCTCACACTTACCTTCACAAAGTTAACATTTTGGTCTATTTGACTCAGAACGTCCAGTGTGAGCCCCATACTCATGATACAGTATGCATACTTGATGGAAGCACGTGCACATTGACCCAATTACTAACTAGTACTGGTTAATCACAACAAAATAAATAATATTTATAGCCTGGCCTATCTAGGTTTCCAAAGGTTGCATGTTCGAGTCTCGTCGGGGACAACTGTAGCATTTTACCTAACCCTCCCCTAACCCTTATTCTAAACTTAACCCCAATTCACCTAACCTGCTACGTATATTCACCTAACCTTTGTTGTTTTAGTTCTCCTAACCTTTGTCGTTAGTTCCCCTAGCCGCCAATGTAAATTCTCCCTGTAATTCTCCTTTGTTTCTATGGTGCAACAAGCAACCAGGTCTCAAATAATGACGTGCAATACTATACATCTCCAAGATATATGATAAGTTACATTATCCAATTCGTATGCTATTGTACGACAGGGTAAGACGTATGATACTATACGTCCCCTAATTTGTATGATATTGTACGACCGCTATTTCATTCATAATGTAACCTAACGTAACGTAAGATATCATACTAATTGGAGTGTCACAGATTTACGTACAGAATAATACAAAATGCCCTGAGACCACATTGATTTTTAAGGGAGAGATTTGTGTGATGTATTTCTCGAGAATGGGAGAGAGAGATGGTGATGGAAAATGAGAAGCTTTGTGAATGTCAATGGCGGTAGCTGTTAACTTTCCATGAAGAAATTCATAAACAAAGAGAGACAGTTCTAGCTACAGTACATTGCGATAATGACATCTGGGAAGGGATACTGTTGCAAAGCTGTTAAGCTCTTTCATTGCACCAAGAAGATTAGTGCATAACTAGATGGGCCTGAATGACAGTGAAGGTACAGTAGGCTAGCATCGTCCTATCCTCTCCCAGCCATGCTGCTGAGGACTTGGCATACAGAGGTCCGTTAAAAGCCAAACACTCACTTTACACCAAGGACCAATTGTCCTTCAGTCACACAACAAACTATTGCAAACCAAAGCCATAGCAACAAAGCAAGGGCATTCAGTGTTTGTAGCCCAAACTAATACATTTGTTATATACTGTAGCTACGTTTGTGGATTTTTATGAATCAGCGCTTGCATTTTTATTTGTTTTATTTGTTTGTAACGTGGTAGTGTTTTTTTTGTGTTACAGTTTTCCATGTTGGCCTTTGTCTGTGGGTTTGTCTTCAATACATTTCCACTCTGTGCCAGAGTGAAGGACTGTGGAAGGGTTTGTGGTCTACAGGGCCTGCAGTGGGAAATGCAGTCGAACATTAGTAGTAGTTCTCTGAAGAAGGTGGAGGGGAGTTATCTTCCCCCGTCCATTCCCCCACAACCCTTTTCCACTCTCCGTCTCAAACCCCAAATGGTGGCAGTATTGGTGAGTTAGACCTGTATGACCAAAACCCAGACTGGAACCCAATAACTCTGGACGCACAGCTTTGTGTTGTATGTACTATTATCTGGCACATTGGTTTGCCACAGCTTTAATTCTTGTCACATTGCCTATTCCCATTATAAGCCTTTTGGGACAGAACCCCACAATGTCCGACGTGTGTGTGTCTGTGTTTGTGTGTGTGTCTGTGTTTGTGTGTGTGTGTGTGTTTGTCTGTATGTCTCTGTGTGTGTTTTACCCCCCCCCCCCCCTACTCTTTAGCTTTCTTCAGATTGTTTGTACCTCTCTTGATAGTTGATATTCCTCGTCTTGCCCTCTGTGTCCACAACGGAGACCGTTATTTATTAATATTGTCTGACTGACGGAGGGGGCTGAGAAAGCATTTTGTCAGTTCCTAAGTGTGTGACAATCTGAATGAAGTTTAGCATGCTAGGAAGAAGAGGCCAGGGCATCCTCTCTTCTGATGGAAGGGAAGGTGCCGGGGAGGGAAAAAAAGATGGAAATGACAGAGGAGAGGAGAGGAGCGAGAAAGGAGATCGAGAGGAGAGCGACAGTGGAGCATCGGTCGCTGAACCCCTCAGTGCATTAAGGAATTCTCATCCTGTCATCAGAAAGCAGGGGCTGGAGCAGAGAGTGGCGCAGGAGGACACATCGTCACTGACCCCCAGCTCCCCCCAGCCTCGCACCGGGCTCCCTGGTGGTCACAGCCCGGAGAAATTGAAAAAAAGTGGTGAAACACGGAAACTGCCAAAGTGACAGTAAAGTCATCTCAAGAGGGGATCACTCTCCTCTCCTCGTCCTCTCCTGGATGACCACTCTGTCCAACCACTCCTCTCTCGCCTGTCAATGACAACAACCCCTTGAACTTGTCGTAGATTTTGTCAAATAGTGAATAACATGCTAAAGGGACATGAATGATTCACTTAGACAGAAGTGGAAAGAATCGCTTAAACGATTAGAAAGAAACATTGTTTTGTTTTTCAGATAAGGGGGTTGGTGGTTTTGTTCATTTGTGCTCTATGGACACAAATGGTGCTTTTCCACTGCTGGGTTTGACACAGGTGCTTGGCCTAAAGACTTTTGTTTACACTAATTTGTTTATTTTAAATGTATTTGTACTCTGTGGACACAAAGCTATGAGGGGTACACACTTACGGAAAAAACATGATTTAATGTGGAAAATCACATGATTTCTCTGTAAAATGTCATTTCACATGTGAAATTTCACAAAAAAACATATTGTTTTGGAATAGTTCACGTGATGATATTTCACATGAAGTTTCACATGTGGATTTTCATATGTGCTCACATAACCTTTACCATGTGAAATCATGTAAAACCGTGTGGTTTTGGAACACTTTCCATGTGATAATATTTTACATTCAGTTTCACAGTCTGAATTTCAGTATTTAAAAACCAGTTTTTGCTTTGTTATTATGGGGTATTGTGTGTAGACTGATGAGGAAAAAATCAACAATTTAATCAATTTTAGAATAAGGCGTCACAAAATGTGGAAAAAGTGAAGGGGTCTGAATACTTCCAAATACACTGTAGATTTTTATCCTCAGATTAAACACCCCTTAGAGTTGAATAATCTTTGGCAGCGATTACAGCTGTGTCTTTCTGGGTAATTCTCTAAGATCTTTGCACACCTGAATTGTACAATATTTGCACATTATTCTTTAAATAATTCTTCAAGCTCTGTCAAGTTGGTTGTTGATCCTTGTTAGACAGCCATTTTCAAGTCTTTCCATAGATTTTCAAGCCGATTTAAGTAAAAACTGTAACTAGGCCACTCAGGAAAATTCAATGTCGTCTTGGTAAGCACTCCAGTATATAGGTTATTGCCCTGCTGAAAGGTGAATTTGTCTCCCAGTGTCTGTTGGAAAGCAGACTGAACCAGGTTTTCCTCTAGGATTTTGCCTGTGCTTAGCTCTATTGTATTTTTATTTTTATCCTAAAAAACTCTCTAGTCCTTGCCGATGACAAGCATATCCATAACATGATGCAGCCACCACCATGCTTGAAAATATGAAGCGTGGTACTCAGGGATGTATTTTCTATTTGCCCCAAACATAAGTATTTGTATTCAGGACACAAAGTGAATTTCTTTGCCACATTTGTTTCAATTTGACTTTAGTGCCTTATTGCAAACAGGATTCATTTTTTTGGAATATTTGTATTCTGTACAGGCTTCCTTCTTTTCACTATGTCAATTAGGTTAGTATTGTGAAGTAACTACAATGTTGTTGATCCATTCTCAGTTATCTTCTTTCAAAGCCATTAAACTCTGTAACTGTTTTAAAATCACCATTGGCCTCATATTGAAATCCCTCAGCGGTTTCCTTCCTCTCCGGCAACTGAGTTAGGAAGGACACCTGCATATTTGTAGTGGCTGGGTGTATTGATACACCATCCAAAGTGTAATTAATAACTTCACCATGCTCAAAGGGATATTCAAAGTCTGCTTTTTTTTTTACCCATCTACCAAAGGGTGTCCTTCTTTGCGAGGCATTGAAAAACCTCCCTGGTCTTTGTGGTTGAATCTGTGTTTGAAATTCACTGCTTGACTGAGGGACCTTACAGATAATTGTATGAGTGGGGTACCAAGATGAGATAGTAATATAAAAATCATGTTGAACACTATTATTGCACACAGAGTAAGTCCATGCAAGTTATTATGTGACTTGTTAAGCAAAAATGTACTCCTGAACTTATTTAGGCTTGCCATAACAAAGGGGTTGATTTTCATTTTTTATTAATTAAAAAAAATGACTATAAACATAATTCCACTTTGACATTATGTGGTATTGCGTGTAGGCCAGTGACACACAATCTCAATTTAATCAATTTAAAATTCAGGCTGTAATACGACAGAACTTGGAAAAGGTAAAGGGGTGTCAATACTTTCTGAAGGCACTGTAGACAGTAAATCCATTTACAGTGTCAAAGTGTTTTCCCCTTCCTAAATAAAGCTATATCTCCTCCCTCTCACCCAAAGCACTTGCACTTAAGCTCGCAATGATACCAACATAAACACATGCAGTGTTCTTCATTGTAATTTGTAGTCCAGAGTGTTTAATGAAACTGAGATGTTTTTCCTAAACAGACTCACACAGAAAAAAAGAACAACAGCAGTGAAAGCATCGTCGAGCACAGCAGGTACTCCTGAGTAACAGTATAACAAATACCTCCCAAAGAATTTTATTTAAATGCCCCATCTGCTTTGACAGGTGCTGTTTGGAATGTAACCCCACAGGGGACAACCTTGTAACTTTTTATGCGCCTCTTTGTAACTGGGAAAGAAAACACTGAACGCTGAATCTCTTTTTTTGTCAACCCTCTGTCGCACATCTGAAATATACAGTACAAGAAGGTTTTGATGCCTTCAAACTTGTTCAAAACCATCGGAGTTCACGTCGTGATA
Source organism: Coregonus lavaretus (assembly GCF_964263955.1). NCBI lineage: Eukaryota > Metazoa > Chordata > Actinopteri > Salmoniformes > Salmonidae > Coregonus > Coregonus lavaretus. The sequence goes on along the minus strand of NW_028166329.1, from coordinate 99,842 downwards.
CTCCACTGTGCTCCCCGCTGGAGAAGATATTTCCGAAAGAAAATGTATGTGTTTATGTACAATTATTGTGCGTTTTGTGTGTGTGCGTGCATTCGTGCGTGTGCACACGTGTGTGTATGCATGCATTTGTGTGTACATATGTGTTGTTCGTGTGTGTGTTTTGTGTTGGCATGATTTGATATAATATACATGTTATAAGGTGTTTTGTGACCAACACAAACAGTTCTATGAACGCGGTTTATTTATAATAAATCAATGCACCTGTTTTCATCGCTTCGCTGTGAAGATGAATTACACATTTAATAAATGATGACACCCAGTGCACAATGACAATTACCTGACTTATTTTCCATTAGGGTTGAAATGGAAGACACCTTACACTGTCACGGATGACAGAGCATAAACTGCATCCTTTAACTTTAATTGGGCCACGTATCTCCCCATCACAACAGCCCCACACACTCAATCATCATCCAGCTTTGCCTCAGCCTCCCAGCCCATCCACAGCCCTGCAAATCACTCCGTACGCACATTTAGAATAGATTAATACCAGAATATGAATACTGTTTTTTCTCCCCTTTGTCTAGGTCAAGCATGCACTTCACAAGTATCTAGTCATTTGTTGTTCATTTTCCTCTAGCGTCTCGTCATCATTCTTTGTTATCTTAAAAGGTTTATGAAAGCGTTTGATTTAATTGCTCCACCATACCCTTGATTACGGTGTGCAGTTGTCATTATGCTTCCTGAAAGATAATTGTTATCGGTGTAGAGATCACAGAGATTGCCTTTATCTGTGTTTTGCATCTCTCAGACAGATGATATCTGCCATTGCAGCAAGGTTGATTCCTTAGACGGTAATTGCTGTAGTTAAAGGAGGCCAATGTCTTTCTGCACAATTTTTCTGACGGTTACTTTTTCATTTTTTTTCCTCCTCAGGTTAAGGATACAAACCACACACTACTCAAAAACAGTGTGGTCATAGGTCATAGGTCATAACTCATACATTGACCTAACATTTTACAATTTAGGAGATAGAATTGGTAATGTAGAAGAGATTTTCTATTTCTAATTTAAATCTCTTTAATGAATGTAACTACTACATTATAATCCTACGCATGAGGGTGACTTATGAAATGCTTTGCAAAGAGCAACAATAAGAGGAAGCAAACATTAGAACCACAATTGTAGCAGGCTTTAAAGGCTCAGTCTAGGCAAATGTTGACTTTACCTAAAATCAAGATAACTCATTTTAAGGGCCTGAGATGGAATCATTTCCCAAAGGTTTCACCTCACATGAGAACCTTGAATTAAACAAACTCTTGCATACAGGAGTAAAATCTGAAACTAAACTAAAAGAAATAAATTATTATAGTATTATTTCAAAACATAAAGAATGCAAGACTCCTTAGAGAAAGAAGTAGAAGAAAAAATCAAAAGAAAGCAGTGGCCAGACATCCTGGCATCTGTTACTATTAATTTACTGCTCACTGCTTTCAATGTGATTTCCCCCCATATGCTTCAGACCCTGCTGTCTTCCTTCTTCTGAAACAAACAGCTATTTCTCTGAATAATTCACTGAACACAGAGAGAGAGTGGTTGGAATACGGTCCCCGTAAAAGCGCCATAAACAATTTATCCACCGCTCTATCATTAAAAGATGTCATTCCCATTTTCTGAGCTACTCTGTTATATTTTTGGTCATTAGGTTCTAGTCCTTACACGCTTACCTAAAAAGACACACACCTTTGTGAACGTTCAGTCGTCAGACAGACAGGAAGGTCGTTTTGGGATTTGTATTTGGTTCTCATGGCTAGGTTGGTCTCTATATCAGATGAAGTGCAGGTGTGTCTTGCACATTGTAATGTGTTTAGTCTAAAACGTACCCTAACATAGATATATTATTTTAAAGTACAATGAGACAGAAACCCCCTCTGAAACCTCCTAGCAGATAACAGCCTCCAAAATGCTGAATTGTCAAATACTTACGTCAGAAATGAGGACAATATTGTGTTTTTTAGCAGCTTACAAAATAGAATGTTTCTTTGAATCAATTGAAGCTCAAGCTTAATGTAACGTAGCTCACCCAAATTACACGTCAATCTCATGTTATGTATACCTAGAAAACAGCTTACACTATAGGCCCAGTCAGTGAGAGACTTGGGTTTTAGATTATCTTGGCTGGGTGTCTGCCCTTGTCTATCCTTGATCTCGGATACATCACCCTGCGAGTTGCTGGCTACCGAAATATCCCAGCAGTGTTTCCACAATGCACCCAAGCAACGGTTGGACATGGGGTATTTTTTCCTGCTACAGACCAGCAAAAATAAACAAGAGCATCTTTGTTGGCGGAAGGGGGACTTTCCAACATTATTTTTTTCATACGCTGCTCATACACTGATGACTGCATGGTCAATTCACAGTCATGGGAATCGTATGCTGCTATCCTCCATGCCATTTAAAACATGGCCAACGATAACAAGCATTGCGACAGCCAGCCTTTCCTGTCAGAGACACGTTTGTCGACCTTCTAAACCGGAGACGAGATCTTCAAAGATCTTCATAATGTAAAGGAAATTAATTGATCTGAATGGACAGGGTGCAAAAATAGCAATAAGCGTATCATTGGGTACACAATTACTGAATTGATACAGTACATATCAAAGGGTCCAGCATTACTGTGGCATTATGTTTACTCGATAATGTGTCCATTGATATGTCCTCATTGCAGCATTACTGTCTCTAGGTATATCAGACTCTTTCGTGGTAATCACCACATGCTTGTTTCGAAGAATTAGACAGAAAATAAAAAATACCTAAAAAAAGACCTGAAAAACTGTCAAAGTTTCAAACTCCTTCCTTGTAAGTGATGAAGCTAGGAGACACTCAGTCCCTTGTGCTCTTGACTCATACCAGTCCCAGACAATCGTAATGGGAAAGATAGATCATTTTTTCCCTTATTTTTTGTGCTCTCCCCCAAGTGCTACTGATGTGACAGCCAGAGTTCTGGAACTACATGATGTAATTTCTTGATAAGATGATGGTCTTCTCCACTCCCACCAAGCCAGCGGCAGCGCATGTCACCGTTTTACTTCAACTTCTCCACATTTACCGTCACTGCTCAGAGACATTATCCGGAGGGGAGGAAGATGTACATCTTGAAACAGAGGAACAAGATCTGATTTTCCTCCGATAAGAATCAAGAGCATTTTACTGTAGTGACTCATCATATCCTATCATAGACTTATTTCCTCCCATGATTTGTATTACAGAAATATGAGAAATTACATTTAGGCCCATACAGAAATGCAATAAACGGTACTCTGAAATGGGATAATGATCGTTATTCATTTATTAACACTGAGCTTTGAGCAAAGAGCTTTCATCCTTATCTGGTTGGATTCATTGAGTTCTGTTTGATCAAAACAAAAGGGGAGAAACACCAGTGGCTTTAGACGATTCTTCCTCAAGTTTAAACTTTAAATGGTCTGATTCGCAGGGCAGCTGATTTTATTAGGATGTGTACACTACAAACTCAGGAAATAAGATATGAGGGGAAATATTACTGTTTTTGATATCACACACTGGCATTTCATGATGATTTGATCAATGTACACTTTGACTGATTCTTTCTTTACCATTAAAAGGTTTGGCCTCAGTAGAACTACTCCGTGACTTAGTTTTTTCAATGACTGTGTGACAATACAGCAGTATGTCTAATGTAGTCTAGTGGACCAAGGCCTAGTGTGTGGCCATTTCAACCTGCTTTCGTAGATGTTCTCTAGAGTCTATATTACTAAAGAGTTTAAATGAAAGTACATAGTCACATCAACATTCTGTTTCCAAACTTTTGCATGAGGCACTTATTGTTTGTCTCCATCTTGCTAATGATAGATGCATTTAAACAGTGAAGATTCATCAATTATTGCCCTGCTTTCTTTCTGCTCAGATTGGGATCAGTAATTACAGATGAACCCAGAACAGAACGGAGTTGCCCCATCAGCGACCTGGAACAAGTGAGGCCTGTGTGTGATGCCTGTGTGTGTGACGCCTGTGTGTGTGTGACGCCTGAGTTTGTGTGTGTATGGCCTTTATACATCCTGTATATGTGGGCTGTGTGAGAGACCTGTGTGTGTTTCAGTGTGTGTTTGAGTGTGTGTGTCAGTGTGTGCGTGTGTGTTTGTATGTGTGTTCTGTGTGTTTGTGAGGCCTGTGTACGATGTGAGGCCTGTGTCTATCGGCAACGTCTTTCTCCTTGTTCGTTGGCGCTGAATGCCAGTCCAGTTCGAAGCGAACACCAAAGGGATGATGTTAGCAGGCCCAGGGCCATCCAGAGGTAACGGTACCCTGTAAATCACATGAGTTCATTCAGACCTTCTGACCTTTCCCCACTTAATGGCAGGAATTACAACTAGCTAATGAGGATTTATTCTGATGTAGACATTGTTGGTGTTCCTGGACAGTGTTGATGTTCAGGTGCAAAGGAATGAAGGTGTGAAGGAATGAGTCTACTGTACAGAATGCCAGATGCATTTGGTAACAGAAAAGTCTGGGTTCTTGAGTTTTACTGCCTGTTTTTATTTGCCATAGAGTATCTTGTAGGATTGTTACTGTCAAGAAGTAGTCTATGAATTGCAGGATGCATGGATTGATGGAGCTAGGAGCACAAGTGAACCCAGATAAAGGTCGCATAAATGTTATGTGACAGGGAGCATTCCCAGAAGATTGACTAATTGTATTTTCACATACTGTTCTGTATTTAACTGCAAGCAAACTGTTTCCCCACTAGAGGCCCAACAGATGGACAGTATTACATATTGTAGGGTAAAGAGGCTTATTTTTGAACAGGTAATCACAGTAATCATGATTCTGTCTTATGGTTAAGTGATGATCATGTCTCAATATTGCATTGGTATCTTATTTTGAAAACAGTATGATTTAAACACGCCAGTGACCCTTAAAAAAAGCCTTTATTGGTTGATCTGTATCTACTGATGCACTCTTAAAGAAATTAGACAAATGTGAAGTCAGTGTGGCTACTGTAGCTGGAAGGTATGAGGAAACCCGAGGCTAACATAAATACAAGAGCAGATGTCCCGCTATTTCTGTCACAGTCGCCTTACTGTACTTATATATGCTACATTTTTTGACGTTTGAGGAAAATACATTTGGAAAGCAGAAGCCTGTACTTAACTGTATTAGCATGCTCTCTTGGTTAGCTACTGGGTTTATTTTGACAGTGTTAATTGTTATAATTGTTAGAATTGTACCTCAGACACGATGAGATGTCAGGGAAACTGTTCTCTATTGATGAAAGCGATGTCGTACACACTCCAGCTCAACGAGCTAATACATAAAACTCTCGCCTATGCTTTCTTTCAGATTCAGATTGAGCCTTATGGGACGGTACAGCCTTCGTTTTCTAATTGCCTTTAATGAAATACCAGTGAGGACCTGGGATCTGCTCCCATCTAGATCTTGGTGGGTGAAGAAGCCAGGGATATGAGGGAGAGGGATCAGAGGGTATGTCTGTGTCCCAAATAGTAGTCTATTTCCTATATTATGCACTACTTTTGACCAGAGCCCTATTGGCCCTGGTAAAAAGTAGTGCACCACAAAGGGAATAGGGGGCCATTTGGGATGAAGCATATGTGTTTAGAATCAGTGATTGTCCTGGAATGTTGGCTAATTAGAAAGCTGTAGTCGTGGCTACGATTGTTTCATAAGAATTCTTTGACACTGTGTGGTATAAATAACCTTATGGTCAAGCAGCACAGTGTGTTCATTTACTCTTCACAAAGTGTGTGTGTGGTTGTATGTGTGTGTGTGTGTGTGTGTGTGTGTGTGTGTGTGTGTGTGTGTGTGTGTGTGTGTGTGTGTGTGTGTGTGTGTGTGTGTAGAAGTCTGTAGTGGAAATGCAATAGAGGGACACCAGATGGTGCTGTGTTGTGTGAGCAGTGAGCATATCCACCATCATCACATTGTTGTTACACCCTGAGTTTCTCCATGTGTACTTTCAGAGGAGAGGACAACCTGGTTAAACTGCCATAAGCACTTAGCAACTGTTACTACTAACTAACTAACTAGTGATAGACACTCTTCAAATTCAACATTTTAGAGTTTTGTGTTCCTTGACTTCGATAATCCTGGTATAATAATTAGTGTATAGCAACAACGGGTCTAGGAATAGATAATGTGTGTGTGGGGGGCTCAGACAGGGTGATTAGAGCAATCAGTGTGGTTGTGTGTGTGTGTGCATGTGTGTGCGTGGTTGTGTGGGTGTGTGCATGCATGTGTGTGTATCCTAGTAAACACCAACCCAGATAATCCACAGACAGACACCAAAGAGAGCAAAACATAACAAGAACTAGATAGAGAGTATAATTTTTGAGAGCACTCCTGAGAGTCTTTTTTTTCTCTCTCAGCCAGCAGGTCCAGATAAGAGAATTACTGAATGACAGGGAGAGTTTACAGCGCCCTGCTAAGTCTGTTTATTAGCATCAGCACTTCATTAGAACAAGCAGATCACATCGATAACCCTCACTAAGTATAAATAAACACAGGGAAATCCACAATTAAATATATTATTCCTTCTCTCCCTCCTCTACCTTTTTTGGTATAGCCCTCGCTGTAATTTATTGAATAATTGTCACGGGAAACCGTTAGTGCAAAAAGGCTCAAAGAAAAGAAAAAAGCAGCACTAAGGGTTTTCTTGAAAGATTGATAAATACAGTGGAATCTCAATTATGCTTTGGAGGGGAATGCAGATATAAAAAATTTGGTCAAGAATCTAATTAGCCAGAGGTAATTAAACAGTCTCACACAAGGTCATTAATCTTTTCCGTGGACCTTTGATGTTTTGCATACTGTCTTGCAGTCATTAATAAAATTCATAACGCTTTGCTTTGTGGTGTTTTATCATCGGCAGAGGATTTTTTTTGTGTGTGTAAGAGCACAAGAGCAAAGTGTCAACACATCACAAGGGCTCTCTCTCTCTGTCTCTCTCTCTCTCTCTCTCTCTCTCTCTCTCTCTCTCTCTCTCTCTTTCTCTATCGTCTTGCTCTCTCCACAGTTAATTTACTTTTTGTGCATATTACATTTAAAGTTGCGCTGTCCCCTCTTTTTTTGGAGACACAATTACAGCGGCAGATCAAATTAAATTATTCTGCAAGCACAGCTCGTTTGGAGTGTAAAACATCGACGGGCAGGCGGGCGGGCGCGCAGCAGTGGGCACCAGAGTGTGTGGCGTGTCAACGCCTCGGAAAAGAAGAGAAGAGAGAAAAAGAGAATTGTGTGGCTGTTGTGTCCCCTATAATTAAACTCTACAATCAGTCCATCTCAAATCAGCCACACCATAAATATGAAAGAGATGAGCTTCAGTTCTTTATACGTCATACAGTAGCAGGGTAGTCTATAGTCTGAACTCATCAGTGGCAGTAGTAATGCTTTGACCACTGCTTCAATATTGACAACAGCAATACAAAACACTGTTACTACTGCTACAATGCCTGTGCATGCCTGCGTATGTGAGGGTGTGTGCTTGTCTGTGCATGCATGCGTCTCTGTGTGTGTGTGTGTGCATGTATGTGTGTCTGCGTGTGTGTGCGTGAGAGAGACACAGACAGGAAGTGAGTGAGTGACATTAATGCACAGCTATCATAGTGAGATGTTGTATGTGGTATAGAGAGATGGGCAGCCCTTACAGAAGAACGACATGCCTCAGATAGAACAGAGCAGAGGAAAGGAAAGGGCCATGGGTGGCTTGCATTAACCATGAGACGAGTAGGTCACAAGGCAAGACAATATTGTTTGATGTCTTTTGTATAACATTCATTTGTATTGTTCACATTCCAAACATATGAAAATATTGTATTTATTCAACCTTTATTTGACTTTGAAGTTTACTTTGAAAAATCCCTTTGAAAATAAGTACTGTAGATACAATATGGTTGTTATAGAGATAGGAGGTACATTATAGAGGACTAATTGGGTTCTGTAGCTTGGAATCACTCTCTGAAAATCCCACTCTCTGAAACTCACACTCTCCATCTCTCCCTGCCTCTTCACTGTCATTGAAAAAACTGAAGTGGTTGTCTGGAGGTCTATTTTTACTCCTGACTGAAAAAGAAAAAGCCTCCACGGCATTGGAACTCTTTCTCCCCCCTGTAAAAAAGTATTTATTTTGACCAGAGCCCTTCTTTTGACCAGGGCCCATAGTGCACTACATAGGGAATAGGGTTCCATTTAAGACGCAGACAGAGAGAAAAAAATAGAAGATATTCGGAGAGAACACTGATGCCAAACATGCCACCTCACAGCTCCCAGTCAACTCAGAGGTCACAGTCAGAGCAGCTGGGCATGGGAGAAGCGCTCAATTCTAGAACCATTATATCATTTCCTGTTCTGTTTCCTGTCAGCCGGGGCTGCCAAAAAGCCCTTTTAATGGGCAATTTCCACAGGGCATAGGGAGTAAACCAAGAGGGAGAGCTAAAAAGTTATTTATGCGGTAGGGAAGGAGGGAGAGAAAAATGCAGTTATGGGAATCATACCAAAGGGACCCTAGATTACATGTTGGGATCATGTCATGGGTTGGTTATGAAGATAGAGAGAAAGGGAGAAGGACAGGATGGTTTTCAAATTGAAAGATAACCATGTTACTGTAATGTCTCTGTTACACTTTGGTACCGTCTTACATGTATAGTACAGTGAGTTCATTGTAGAAGCCTCCTAACATACAAACCATCTCCTCCTTCTTCTTTTTCCTCTTTACCACTACCCAGAGAAGTGTGGGTTGTTGTTTTTAGGAGGGCCCCCTGGCCACTCTTTGTCCCTCTCTGCCTTTTCTCTCTCCTCCATTCTCCATATTGAAAATGAAGTGTCTCGCTGCTAAATATAACCAGGTTACGGGAGAGAGAGAGAGAGAGAGAGAGAGAGAGAGAGAGAGATCCTCCTCAAAGCCAAGGCACATTTCATCTGCTGGCTGGCGGAGCAGAGGGAGGGAGGGAGGATATTCAGTTACCTGATAAACGGAGATTGTCGCTGAGAGCGCTGGCAGATAAAATTATTTTGAGAGCGAGCACAATGGCAGAGGTGCTTATGTTAATCCTCTCACTTTAAAAAGGAGCAGCAAATAAGATAAGCTCCTGCCTCAAGGTAGAAGGCCTCCGTTTTGTGTGTGTCGGGGCCGCTGTATTCACTTCACCCATTGGGTGAAGACTCCTTTCGTGAATCCTGTCCAAGTATGTGTCATGAGAATTTGCATAATTCACACCTACTCTACACGCTACACGGTGACAGCATCATAACCCCCCCCCCCCCCGAGCCCCCACAAACAATGTCTTCTTCTCCTTCGCAGCACAGGGAACAAACACAACAACAACAACGTTGATATAAGTTGGACAGGAAAAACAGTCATCCTTGCCATTGCCTGCACCCTTTTAAGTCTACATTTTCTGTCTTCTCATACCTTCCATCCCCACTTTTGTGTTGACTTAAAATTGATTATATAATACAGAGATACACTAAAATCTCGGATTCCTATTCTGTGTGTATTTGTCACAGTCAGGAAATCTGGAGGAGGGACCTCATAAGGTGACAGGTATTTTCACAGTCAAAGTGGCAGGATTATGTATTTCAGGGGCTTGTATTCTGTGATCCACGTACACACACACACACACACACACACACACACACACACACACACACACACACACACACACACACACACACAAACACACACACACACACACACACACCACACACACACACACACACACACACACACACACACACACACACACACACACACACACACACCTATTAGCAGCCAGCCACCGTCTGACGTACTTTCTTCCCTTAGCAAAGCGCTCCGATGATAGTCTGTTAGGAGTTGTAATTAAATGCACTTGTTAAACAATAGCTCCTAATGAGGAATACAACACATCTAAACAATGAGATCTGATTAAACTAATATGCTACACAGGCTGATTAAGCTAAATAAAGGCTCAAGAAGAACAAGGAGGAGAGGAGAAAATCAAGCAGGTTTTTATTGGTGTAAGGCTACTTTTCCCAGCACGGCCTGATTTGAAGGCTTTGCCCAAAATGACTATTGTTGACATACAGTAGGCCTATTTGATGATACAGTGAAGGGTAATATTGTAGATGTGGTGGAATGAAACAGTGTTATATGCAGGTAAATAAATCCACATCTGCCTATTTTTCTGTAAGTTCAAACATATTCCATGTTTTGTGGGGGGAAAAGCACTTAGAAATTGTGCTCTTTTGTTGCATTCCTTTGAAAAGTAAAAGCCCTAAATATGTTTTTGAATTATTCTGGAGCTGTACAGTATACGATACATTACACAGCGCAGCGGTGACATGACATAGCTTTAAAGTACTTTTGAAAAGCCATTGAAATACCGAGAGGGTGGGGAAATTGAAGGAGGGCTAAGATAAGAGTAGTCCTGTAGAACATAATTATATGTTTTATTACCGGGTGTAAAGCAATTGAAAGGAGTGTATTCAACCTGAGATTCAAGCATAGCGAGTTCAGGAGTTCTGAAGAAAAAAAAGAGAATACTCCTTTTTAAATGGCGGAAAGGAGGGAAAACCCAGAATAAAGTAGCTAGCTAAGGTCATATAATAATCTTAACAGAATAATTTTATTTGGGAGCAGACTAGGCTCCTGCAGGCTTTTACCACAGGGATCAGGATTAGGGTCCGTCTTGTTCTGATGGAGGTTGGGGAGAAGAACCAGGGAACCAGCGGCCATGTTAGGCACTTAATCCCTCGCTGTGTCCCAATAATGTCTCCTTTCTCCTGAAGTGTGCACTCGTTCACTATTTCCCACAAATCTAAAAGCATTGGATTAGTGGAGGCATGGGCTAGTGGAATTTTCAACCATATTTCTTGTACCAGTCATTTCCTTTCAAATCAGTGAAGGGAAGTTAACAAGTGCACACTTCGCGAGGCAGGAGAGATAATTGGGACATAGCCACTATCTGTTCTCCATCCAGGGGCCTTGCACTGCAGCTGACCCTGTGGCTGAACCTGTGCTTCCAAAAAACCCTATTGTAGACCTTATCTTCATGAAGTCTCACTTTCATTGATAAGAACATTTATACTTCGTTCTTTTTTAAAGAAAGTTGATTTAAAAAGTTTCTTCTCTTTTTTGGTTTACTTGAGAGTTTAAATCTGTTGTGCAAATGGGAATTTTATTGTGTGATTATTTCCCCTCTATGTGTGTACTTTGAATGTCAGAGTTGCTTACCTTTCTAGTTTCCGTCTATTTTAGAACAATGGGTAAACAGACTGTATGGAGCTTGGCTGGCACAGGGAGTGGTTTCCAAGCATTGACAGATCCCGGCAACGGATCTACAAATTACATCCGTCTTTTTATGTTGGCAGAATTTAAAAGGAGATTTCTGTTTCCGCCTCGTGTGAGAGGTGTGTTCCTCATTGTTCAGTTTGAGGTCTGCATCCCAAATGGCACCCTATTCCCATAGGGTGCTGGTCAAAAGTAATGCACTATTTAGAGAACAGTGGGCCATTTTGGGACAAAACCACACTGGTTATGTTTACACCAGCAGCCCAATTCTGATATTTTTTCCACCAATCACATCAGATCTTTTCACATCAGATCTTTTTCAGAGCTGATCTAATTGGTCAAAAAAAGATCAGAATAGGGCTGCCTGGGTAAACGCAGCCAATTTTCATTTTTAGTCATTTAGCAGACGCTCTTATCCAGAGCGACTTACAGTTAGTGAGTGCATACATTTTTCATACTGGCCCCCCGTGGGAATCGAACCAACAACCCTGGCATTGCAAGCGCCATGCTCTACCAACTGAGCTACAGGAGGCCTAATTTAGATTTAGTTTAAACTGATACAATGGCTTTTGTGTTACATTAGGTAAAAAGGAAATATGAAACATCAGGAAAAGGCTTGGTCATATATAGTATACAGTACTGTAGCTTATAGAGTTGTGTCAGTGAAATTAGCCTCTTGGGAGCTGCAACCTACTAGAGAACTACAAATCAGACTTAAGATATATAGTACATTGCTGTACTGTATTGTTCAAGGGTTATTTCAAAGAATCTCTTTCTCTTTGAAATACTGTTTACACACAGATCTAATCACCACACTTACCACTGTGCAGTACATGAAAGTTGAGAAGCACACAAAGTGAGAGAGGCTATGTCCAGACTGATCAAAGTCATTCATCCCAATGCGATGTACAGTATGTTAAAGGTGATAACATTGTTTGTGTGAGTTCTGTGTCCTTTTCTGTCTGTGTCCTTTCACAGCTCCGGTCAGAACAGCTTCCCACCGTCCGTCACAAAACATCCCCAACCAGAGACCACAGTCAGTCCACAGCCAGTCCGCATCCTAAGCCGTAAACACAGTGGTTTTCCAAATGGTAATTAAACAGAATAATTATTTATCTGAGGTTAAAGTACAAACAAACAAACAGATAGATTTTTTTTTCTTTTCGGTGAGGGACGAGGAGGGGCTGGGGGACAGGACTGGGGCCGGGGCAAATAGTTAGGCCTAATAATATCTTCCCGGGGACTTTATTCAGTGGCTTTCTGAAGCGCTAACTTCTACTTTGTTATCTCTGTCCACAGCCCTGGCCCTCTGTCCCCGTACTGGTCCCCCCTCGCTGCAGCGTCAGTCCTGCTGGCTCGCCCCGGCCCCAGGATCCCTCTGTTCTCAGCTCAAGTTTTCACCACATGAAAGTGGGATGCCCCACTGAGAGAGAGAGACAGTCCATAACGTGGCCAGTGGATGTGACTCTCTACCTTTCATTCAGCAAACTTTCCCCTGACCTAATTTAGCTCCAAATTAAATCAGAGAAGACACTTTATTAATTAATACTTTTTTAGGGTGAAAAAATTGAAGATTTAGAAATAGGAATGAAACGTGCACTGTACTACATTCGGTTTGGAGGGTTAGTAATCAATAGAAGGCCAGTACGGATAGAGTCTCTCTTTATGTTGTGAGGAAAGTGGAGATGGTACACTATATATACAAAAGTATGTGGACACCCCTTTAAATTAGTGGATTTGGCTATTTCAGTAACACCCGTTGCTGACTGGTGTATAAAATCGAGCACACAGCCATGCAATCTCCATAGACAAACATTGGCAGTAGAATGGCCTTACTGAAGAGCTCAGTGACTTTCAACGTGGCACCATTATAGGATGCCACCTTTCCAACAAATCAGTTCACCAAATTTCTCCCCTGCTAGAGCTGCCCCGGTCAACTGTGCTGTTATTGTGAAGTGGAAACGTCTAGGAGCAACAACGGATCAGCCGCGAAGTGGTAGGAAACACAAGCTCACAGAACGGGACCGCCGAGTGCTGAAGCGCGTAGTGCGTAAAAATCATCTGTCCTCGGTTGCAACACTCACTACTGAGTTCCAAACTGCCTATGGAAGCAACGTCAGCACAATAACTGTTCGTTGGGAGCTTCGTGAAATGGGTTTCCATGGCCGAGCAGCCGCACACAAGCCTAAGATCACCATGCGCAATGCCAAGCGTCGGCTGGAGTGGTGTAAAGCTCGCTGCCATTGAAATCTGGAGCAGTGGAAACGCATTTTCTGGAGTGATGAATCTGGGTTTGGCGGATGCCAGGAGAACACTACCTGCCCCAATGCAAAGTGCCAACTGTAAAGTTTGGTGGAGGAGGAATAATGGTCTGGGGCTGATTTTCATGGTTCGGGTTAGGCCCCTTAGTTCCAGTGAAGGGAAATCTTAACACCACAGCATACAATTACATTCTAGACGATTCTGTGCTTCTAACTTTGTGGCAACACTTTGGGGAGGCCCTTTCCTGTTTCAGCATGACAATTCCCCCATGCACAAAGTGAGGTCCATACAGAAATGGTTTGTCGAGATCGGTGTGGGAGAACTTGACTGGCTTACACAGAGCCCTGACCTCAACCCCATCGAACACCTTTGGGATGAATTGGAACGCCAACTGCCTAATTGCCCAACTTGTGGCTGAATGGCGGCAAATCCCCGCAGCAATGTTCCAACATCTAGTGGAAAGCCTTCCCAGAAGAGTGGAGGCTGTTACAGCAACAAAGGGGGGACCAACTCCATATTAATGCCCATGATTTTGGAATGAGATGTTCGACGACCAGGTGTCCACATACTTTTGGTCATGTAGTGCATATACTCAGTGCTCATTTTCGTTACCTCATGACTTAAAGGGGCAATCTGGGATTCAAGCAACAATTTAGTGGTCACCTCAACACTTTTTTAATTTAAATGTCCAAAAAGGGATGTTTCAATCCCAGAATGCCTCTTTAAAGTCTTATTGACACAAAGATGAGTTGTTTTTCCTCAGTTTCTGTTGTTCATATATCACACAATGAGAACATCTGCAGGGTTAAAACAACAAGTGCCAGTTTGTTTCAGTCACATAGTTTCGTGATTCTATTAATGGTTAATTTGACCGATTGCCCCTGAAATCATAAAATAAATATAACATCTGCGTTCCAAATGGCAGCCTATTCCCTACATAGTAGCCTACACTGCTTTTGACCAGAGCCCTATGGGTCCTGGTCAAAAATAGGGCACTATAGAGGTAATAGGGTGCTATTTGTGACGAAGACAACTTGTCAGCCCACCGTGGGTTCAATAATGTGAAACACCTTGCCGATAATGACCTCAGATTTATGTTAAGACTGTTTTATGGTATATATTCATGTGTGGGCCGGTGGGGCCCCAGACCATTTCAGGGGACACATGTTTCAGGCTTTTGGCTCAAATGGCACCCTATTCCCTGTATACTGCACTACTTTTGACCAGGGCCCATAGTGCTCTGGTCAAAAGAAGTCCACTATATAAGGAATAAGGTGCCATTTGAGATGCACACTCAGTGTGGGGATTATTAGAACCAGGTACCACAGAGATATGAATCAACACAGACACAACATGTAAAAACAAACGAAACGTCAGATGAATCGTTTGAAGAAAAAATTAATTGGCGAATGACTGGAAACAAAATACTACAGTTGTGTATGAGGGGGGACATTGACTGAACATATGTTCAACCATATTTCAACACCTTTGTTTCACATGTATGCTGAGTTTCTTTGACAGTGTCACTCAGCCAGCGCACAGTGGTAGGCTACAGCGAGCTCCTGCATGGTCCTGTCTTGTTTTTCATGTTGTAGATCAGTGGCCTGGCTGTAACAGCTGCAGGCTACCTCCTCTGGTGAACAAGAAGAGAGCAGCACTGACTCCTGTCAGTGTAAAAACTCTCTCCTCTGGGATGTGCTTATTTTCGACGAACGTGGCCGGATCTAGCTAGCTACACATGGACAGTATTAGATATTCTATGGGATATATGTAGGAATTTGAACACCTACAGTAGAATGGTGTGGTCTCTAATTAGTACTGTAGATTGGACGAAGGTGGCAGGATATAACTATAGCTACACGTGGAGAGCACTGCATATGGGATATATGTAGGAATCTGGGCCTGTATTTATAAAGCATCTCTGAGCACGAGAGCTGATCTAGGATCAGTTTGACCTTTTAGATCATAATGAATAAGATTACATGGATAGGGTGAACCTGATCCTAGATCAGCACTTTTAACACTTCCAGTAGAATGTTGTGGTCTCTATCTCTAATACAGATTGGACAACATCACTAATACAAGACCATTAGAATGACTAATATAGATAATGGAATACAGCCATTCTCTTTACTTCGTTAACAATGAGGGCTTTTTGTTGCTTGAATAAGGAGCAGCATCAGTTAATGACTGGGCCATTATTCTGCTTTACTAAGCAATCCTGCTAATTTATATTTCACTGTGCTCTTTGGGTTCGTGACCCAACATGGCTAATAGCCTAGAGGAAAACAGTGTACTATTAGTCTTTCACATGTAGTAAACTGAACTCACTGAATGTCTGCATCCCAAATGCCACCCCATTCCCTATTTGACCAGGGCCCATATGGTTTCAGACTGTATGTTTTCTGCACTGAATATGTTAGCACTTTATTGTTCTATGAATAGATTTAAATGTATAGTACAGATATATGGCTATACTTTGCAGTAGATGGCTGGTAAGAGGTAATAATTAGTTCATCACAAGCTTGACTGTCATAGCTTGTACCTACAGTTGTATAACAGACTAAACTAAAGTACTATAGTAATGTATTACATATCGTCATCTCATGTTCTCGGTCTACATGCTCTCGTAGAGCACAACCACAGTCGTTAACAGAATACCTAATTAATAGATCAAGGAGGCAAAGGTGTCACGCAAAGAGAGGTAAGAGCTTTTCCAAGTTCGAGTTTTTTGAATCTGAGTTTCAAACATCCACAACACGCGCTCTCGCAAATAAAAAAAGAAAGAAAGACAGAGCAGTGCGATATGTAAAAGAGACAAGATCAACCATGCAGTCATGTCGTAGCCCTGGGCAAAGAGCTGCATACGTAACAAAGATGGCTGGGCGGATTGTCAAGAGGCATGGATAATGATATCTTTGCATGTGGGTACAAGGAGAACATCAAGGCCGGCGCAGTACAGTGCAGGACTTTAAAGGCTGTGGCGAGAGGGGTGCATGGGAGTAAAGATGGTCCTACTGGACACTGGTGGCCCCCTGCTTCTCTTCTGATGGCCAGGGCAGGTAACTAGGAACAAAGCAAATTAGGAAGCCCAGTGCTGCTTAGGGATCTGTTTGAAAGGTTCTACTGTATGCTAAAAAAAAGTTCAAGCAGTATCTTGGAATGGAAAGGGAATGCGGTTACTGTAGTAGTTGGGTAGTGGACTGATTTTGAAGCTGATCTGACAGATACAAGTTAGGCCTTTGCTTAGATAAAACATGTTGATTGGTCTTATCATTCCCAATAGCTGCATTTAATTGATGTATTGTATAGCATATGGATTAGTGAAATGGTGGTTTGATTCCATTCAAATGCCCTTTCAAAAGCTATGAAACAGAGATGGGGAATATATGTGTAGCTCTGCAGTGTGTAAGG
The DNA here is from genome assembly GCF_964263955.1 of Coregonus lavaretus. Lineage (NCBI taxonomy): Eukaryota > Metazoa > Chordata > Actinopteri > Salmoniformes > Salmonidae > Coregonus > Coregonus lavaretus. Next base: position 82,843 of record NW_028166329.1, on the reverse strand, counting down.
GGTGCAAACCCTTTGAGCAAGACACGTGATCCCTCCTGGGAGTAAAGCAGAGGGGACAAAGGCAGACAGGCTCCTCTTCATAGACGATGATGAGGGTCTAGATTCTAAAACATGGGCTTGAACTCCAGGGGGCCACCATCGTCCTCAGTAGGGGAGCGGTTCACCCTCAGGCCAATGGCTGAGCTGGATCACTTGAAACCCGGTCATGACTGGTTCTGATTGGCCCGACATGTCCTGAAAAGAGAGTTGACAATCTATAGGATGCTATGTTCAGAGGTTAACTACACCATTGAAGTTGCATTACTGGCCTATATGCCCCATGCCAGCTGTACCCAGACTGCAGTACGTGTTGTCAATGTTCTACCTATGGCATGGTGACTAAACCTGAGCTCATCCATGGGCGTCTAACCACCATTACAACTACAGTGAGTCAGCAGGCAGGCAGCTCTTCAGCTCATCAATCTACTGAAGTAAGATACCTCTTTCATTACATAATTTAAACACACAGACAGTTGTGTTGGGAAAAACCTGCAGAAGCAAAAACCTGCAAAGAAACAACAACCTGTGGGTGTAGAGGTGGAGGATCCAGACTGGGTGAGGAGCTCTGAGATGTTTTCTAAACTTCTTAAATCAGGGGCGTTTCCTGAGTGGAGTGGTGGTGGGCCTGCCGTGATGGACATCTCTCGGCGAGATGTATTGGCAAATATGTTGGACAAATAAAGATGTCTTACTCAGGCTGTTTACCATGGGAAAAAATTGTCACAGTTCTGGTCTGCTTTCCCATAGGCACCAACGCGTAGCAGCTGGGTATCGTCTGCTTAGTTCATTGACTGTATATGAACTAGAAAAAAGGACCCAGTGAAATGCCTCGCTTTCTCTTCCGTCTCTGGTATGGTTTCCTCGGAGTGTGCTACGGTGGCCCAGAGGGACAAACCTTCTTAGCAGAGCTGGGGTCAATTCTATGTCAATTCTGTCAATTCAAGAAGTAAACTGAAACTCAGGAAGTACATTTTAGTATACCCAAAAATATATATATATATTTTTTATATAGCCAAATATATAGCTAAATTCATTCAGTTGTTGTTGCGATTGTTTAGCTCTTTGCCACAGTAAGATCTGAATACATTTGAATTAATAATTATATATATCAGATGGTAATAATCCACAGTGTACCCTCTGCTTTTCCCCCCTTTTCACTGTAATACCATGATATATTTTTTACCTTTACAGGGATGGAGAATCTTCTATTAAGAGAGTTAAGACCCTGACACACAATGACATAAATTAAAAGGCGACCCTGGCCCGGGAGTGGCTGAATGCCAAGGGGGCTGAATGGTAATGAAGCTAGCTACCATACCTTCAGCAGGGCTGACACAATGCAGGCCTGTCCATTCGTCTCAGCTGTATTCAAATGATACAAGAGACAGTGGAAATGACTCAAACAGAGGTAAATGTGACATTTAGCTCACAGGTTAAAGAATATGGAATGCATATTTCATCACCATTCATATAGACTGTAGATTTGGCGTTTTCCTTTTTGCATGGGCAGTAATGGCGCACATAACGTTGCAAAATTCTGGAAACTTTCACTAAATGCCCAGGTTTTCCAGAAATCCTGGTTAGAATCTGTGAACAAGCAGGAAAGACAGGATTTTTTTGTTATTGTAAAATGTTGAATCATATCACAGACAATACATAATAAGTTCAAAGAGTATGAATTTGACAATAAACTGTTGAAACTGTATAGAATCAGAATTACACAGGCAGCCCAATTCTCATATTTTGCCCAATTACTGGCAAAGGCTCTGTTCTGATTGGTGAAAGGACCAATTAGTGGCAAAGATCTGAATTCGGCTGCCTGTGTAAACGCAGCCTAAGTGAGTCTAAAACATGACGTGTTGTTTTAGCATTGCATCATATGTACAGTACATGTATGCATTAAAGCTTTTCAGAATGTATGCAAGTTTACGGAAGCCTTTCAACTGTTTGCCTTTTGAATATGGCATGGGCCTCATTTTTCAAAAGGCATTAAATTACTAGCTTTCCCAACTCCGTGTAAATATTTGAGAAGGCAATTGGTCACAGCTATAAAACAGATGCCTGAAGCTTTTAATTTGATACAATATGCCATATTAAGGAGAAAATAAGAAAAAGTTAAGTTCCACTGTAGTAGTGCATGGGTTCCCGTGGGACATCCTCATAGTGATTATTAAAGAAGCAGTAACCCTGAGTTTGTGACAAGTCCTCTTGAAAGAAAAGGCCTTGTTTATCAATTACTTGTAACATCACAAAGATAAGGCTTGTGTACAGCGGAGGAGACGGTTCGTTTTATCTTTTCTTCAAAGGCTCTTTTTCTTTTCGCATTTCAGAGCAAAAGTAAAGGTTTGAGTAAACATATGCAGAGTATCGTGCGCCTCCTTGAAGAACGAAATAAAGAAAAAGTCGTAAGATTCAAGAGCATGTCTGTCTTGTTTCTTCCCCCTTTCTTATTCTCGCCTTTCTTTCTTTCTTTTTTGATGAAAGGAATATCCCTTAAGGCTTGTGTACACACTGAATAACCCTATGTTTTGACAAACCTAGGTGGAACATAATGTAACAAGCTCTGTGCTGGCTGGCTCTGTGTTGAGTCGTCATATTTTTGAGGCCCCTTTCTTTCGTAGCTCTTGACAGACCGCTCCCTGCCCATTTGATGTCTTCTCGACAGACAAGGATAATAGAGCATCATGGGACTGTTGTCGTCTTTGTCAATACAACGGTCAGGGGGAGCCCAAGCAAAGGTTGCATCCCATATGACACCCTATTCCTTATGTAGTGCACTACTCTTGATAAAGGGAAAAGGGTGCCATTTGGGATGCAGACAAAGGCTACCTTTGTAGCCACTGTTCCCCACTTCTCTTCTCCAGACGTGTAGGCCCCCATGTCAGTTAGGTCACTTTATTTCAACTAGATGTGTCCCTATAATAGCATCATGTATAAGCCAACAATTTTGACAGGCCATCCTTGACTGGCTCGCATTTATTTATCCTTATTCTTTTGAGATTCCCCATATGTGCGTTTCTCTCTCTCTCTCTCTCTCTCTCTCTCTCTCTGCTCTCTCTCTCTCTCTCTCTCTCTCTCTCTCTCTCTCTCTCTCTCTCTCTCTCTTCCCTCTCACCCACTCACTTCTTCTCATCCATGTCTTCTCAATGTCAAACAAAGCCTTGAAAAACTACTGATCATTTTTTTTGTTTGGATTGAATTGAACAAGATTCCTTCTTCTTTGATGTAATTAAACTCCTGAGGGTTGATCTGGGAACCGAAGTTAATTTTTAGAGCATTGCAGGGAGCAATCAGAACACTTCAAATGTCAGACAATCTTTCAAGCTTCACGGCACCTCATTCTAGCGCACACATAAAATAACAAAACAAACGGACTGCCGAGTGAGTCTAGCACCGAGAGAGCACCGAGTGAGCACCGGGCGAGCACCGAGAGAGCACCAGGCCTTGATGGTTTAATAGTCCTGCTTATCTTGACGGTGGGATCCCTCAGGCCCTTTTAAAGCCGCCAAAATTGCCCACCTGTAGCTGGGGGACGCTTTGCGATGCTTGTGGAAATCGGTCTCTGTTGAGCGAGCAACCTGTGTCACTTTCTCTCCTAACAACATGTCAGAGATATTTACAATGGGGCCATTTACATTCAACAAGGCTAGCTGTCTGCCATCTCTGGAAAAATTATTGACACCATTTGTATATATGGTCTGATGGTCACATGTAGGAATTGGTCTTCTGGGATGCCACATGCCTTGCAGGAGTTGACAATTATAGAGGCATAGAGCCAAGGCTTGTCTTCCCATTATAGGAATAGTCACATACTGTAATGTACCGGTCAATATGCCTAGATCGCAAAAACAAAAAGATTAACAAAATATAGATAAAGAAGACAATATGTCCTTACCGCTGTCTGCATATATAATGCTCTATGTATGTATTTACAATAATACAGTGGATTAGTAATCTGTTACACGACCAATCAACGTACCACTCATAGATGCATGCCTGCACACAGTAGTTCACAGAAGGTAAGCAAGTTCAGGGTCGCAATTCAGTCACTGAGGAGAGAGAAGTTAGGAAGAAATGAAGACAGGAGGCATTGGTAGGAGAAAGAAGACAGTTGCTCTCAGCCTCTCCCTGTGTGAATAAAACAATAAGCCCTCTTTATTAGCCATTTGAGAAAGGTTTGACGTGTCATCCAAACACTAGGCTTTCATCTTCCACATTATTAAACTGTCACAGTGCTTAACTTTAAATTAAGGTGACACATCAGTGACTTGGGTGTCACTAATAGCGCCGTGGCGACCTGCTAATAGAACTTGAGTGTGAGGAGGACATTTGCTTTAACTAAAACCTTAGCTGTCAGATTACTTGTGACATCTTAAACTTTTCTACATTAATATGACGCTTGGAACAAATGCAGTTTGAGGGAAAAAGCCACAGCGATTCAAGGGAATGTGAAGGGTATTGTGGCTTACTGGGTGGCATCTTAGGTCTTGTCATAAAAGGCTAACGTCTTCTGTAAGAGGTGAATATAATAAATCATACAACTGTCCTTTGAGAGGTAATATAGTGTACACTACCTGCTTACATACTGTCGTATCCTTACAGGTTTAGGTGAGTGCTGGATCAGTGAGACTGCGTCCCAAATGGCACCCTATTTCCTATATAGTGCACTAGTTTTGTCTCTGGTTTTGAGCCTGAATGTCTTGATCTTGAAGTCAGCCACAGTGGCTGTCTCATGGCTTGAATTGGTTGTTTAGCTTGGCTGTGTCCCTCACTTCTGCTTTATTTTGAGGTTTGCTTTTTAGTAATACCTTGAATAAAGGTGTCTTCTTTTAACGTGTGCTTGGTGTCAAATATTCTTCTAATTGGAGTGATAATAATTATCCAATCTGTGCCTTAATGTATTACATTTGTCCCTGAACTGACTTGTGAAGTCTCAGGATTGTATAGGCCCACATGAATGATCATTATGAATGGTAACAATTTGGGTCACCCGTTATTTAAATTCTCTTCAATAAGACCTACTTAGTTTCAGAAACTCACACTGATTAGGGCCCTAACATTGGCTGAGTCGACAATGTACGTTTCCAATTAACTAGAGGAGTGCTGGGAGGATATGGGCCACTGCTTTATTCCACACACACACATGCACACACACACACACACACACACACACACACACAGCCCTTCGACCACATAACCTTGGCTCAAAACATCAGGCTGAACTCCAATTTCAACAATGCCCAGACTCACAAAAATAATCCGATTTTAGAATGGCGAGCTTACTTCGATATATGGCAGTTATTTACATTCCACTATTTATAAAAACAAACAGGAAAACCTTAAATACTAACAATTAAAACTCTCTTGATAATCTTGGTGTCGAATCACAATAGCTGCTTTGTGAAGTCGTCAACGTGACATGTAAATATTTGACATCAAGGAGAATAAATGTTCGAAGAGGGTTGTATATTACTGCTATTTTATCAATCATTATAATACTACTCAGAAGCATCAACACATACAAATATGGAATTATAATGTATTCCAAGTTCTACCTCTATACCACATCTTATGAAAAACTTGTCATTGTTGCAAAAAAAGAAGATAAATGTTATTGATAACACACATGCACTCACATTCACAGCACTCATTTATATTTGCCCTAAACAAGTGAAACCTTGAGCCCCAGTCTCTCCTCTCCCTTTAATTCCCAAACTAATTGGAAAAAGTAAAACCTAATTCTGGATTATAATTTAAAATATTCCGAAATGCTAATCAGGGTTCGAATTGCAACCAACAAAGGGATAACAAGACTGTCCGCCAATTACACCGTTTTGAAGCTGCTGGAAGACCTGTGCTTGAATGCGCTGGAGTTTCTTTTAACCCAGGTCTGAAAGACACAGCTCAAGCTGTGAACATACAGCCCTGCCATAAAGGCCTGTCTGCCTAGCTGTCTCACAAATATGATAATTAGTGTCCAGATATTCACACACTTAATTAGGAAGAGGCTAGGTTTCATTTGATTGCTAGTAACCGTAAGAAAAGAAAAAAATAGGTTTAATTTTCAATGGGAAATTTAAATATTGCCTCAAGGTGATTGGGTAGGGGGCCATTGTTGAGCTACTGTACTTAAAGGAACTTTTTAGCAGAACTAAAATCCACGTAGCTCATATTAGGCTGTCATTTGCAGCATTTTAGTGTTTCGATTTCGACATTAAATGATTGCTTTCATTTAAGTGGGAATTCTTTATATTAAAGTACAGTATAATGGGACTGTACAAGTTGTGTGAGTGCATGCAGAGACAAATTTAACATGATATTTGTTTTGCTTATAATAGACTCAATTACACACAAATGAACAAATGCTTGGTATTTTCCAGATGTAAGGACCACATAAACCTAGCCTAATATTATAACATGTCTGAATGAGGGAATTAGTCTCTAGGTTTCCACATACAATTTCTTTACAATTTAGGACAGTCTTAATTTTATTTGCAAAGGTCTTTTCTATTTAGTCTTTAGGACTAAATATCAGTTACATTTTAGAGTATTTTACTGCTCATGTTAATCTCTCCTTTCTTCTTAAAAAAAAGCAGCTTGCCATATTTATTGCTGAACTGCGTGCTGAGCTTTTCTCTCTTCCTCATGGTAGATAGTCCTCCTGATCCCTTACACAAATACAATGACCTAAATACAGTGCCTAGTGAAAGTCTACACACCTCTTGCACTGTCTTCACATTTTGCTGCCTTAAAATGTAATCAAAATAGGGATTACATTTTAAAAGTATAAGAAAAATTATAGAACATTTTCAAATTGAATATAAAATAATATTAAGATGTCTTGATTGCGTATGTCTTTTTTTAATTTAACCTTTATTTATCAATTAAATGGAAACTTCTGGATTTCTACTTCCCCAGAGTCAGATGAACTAGTGGATACCATTTGTATGTCTCTGTGTCCAGCATGAAGGAAGTTAGAGGTAGTTTTAGAGCCAATGCTAACTAGCATTAGCACGATTTTTTATTTATTTTTATTTCACCTTTATTTAACCAGGTAAGCCAGTTGAGAACAGGTTCTCATTTACAACTGCGACCTGGCCAAGATAAAGCAAAGCAGTGCAATAAAACAACACAGAGTTACATATGGGGTAAAAAAACATAAAGTCAAAAATACAACAGAAAATATATATACAGTGTGTGCAAATGTAGAAAGTTATGGAGGTAAGGCAATAAATCGGCTATAGTGCAAAATAATTACAATAGTATTAACACTGGAATGCTAGATGTGCAAGAGATTATGTGCAAATAGAGATACTGGGGTGCAAAAATAGCAAAATAAATAACAATATAGGGATGAGGTAGTTGGGTGGGCTAATTTCAGATGGGCTGTGTACAGGTGCAGTGATCGGTAAGGTGCTCTGACAACTGATGCTTAAAGTTAGTGAGGGAGATAAGAGTCTCCAGCTTCAGAGATTTTTGCAATTCGTTCCAGTCATTGGCAGCAGAGAACTGGAAGGAATGGCGGCCAAAGGAGGTGTTGGCTTTGGGAATGACAAGTGAGATATACCTGCTGGAGCGCAGACTACGGGTGGGTACTGCTATGGTGACCAATGAGCTAAGATAAGGCGGGGATTTGCCTAGCAGTGATTTATAGATGGCCTGGAGCCAGTGGGTTTGACGACGAACATGTAGTGAGGACCAGCCAACAAGAGCGTACAGGTCACAGTGGTGGGTAGTGTATGGGGCTTTGGAGACAAAACGGATGGCACTGTGATAGACTACATCCAATTTGCTGAGTAGAGTGTTGGAGGCTATTTTGTAAATGACATCGCCGAAGTCAAGGATCGGACTGGAATGACTGGAAGTCAAATCAAATCAAATCAAATCAAATTTTATTTGCCACATGCGCCGAATACAACAGGTGTAGACATTACTGTGAAATGCTTACTTACAGCCCTTAACCAACAATGCATTTATTTTTAAATAAAAAAGTAAAATAAAACAACAACAAAAAAGTGTTGAGAAGAAAAAGAGCAGAAGTAAAATAAAATAACAGTAGGGAGGCTATATACAGGGGGGTACCGGTGCAGAGTCAATGTGCCTGGGCACCAGCTAGTTGAGGTAGTTGAGGTAATATGTACATGTGGGTAGAGTTAAAGTGACTATGCATAAATAATTAACAGAGTAGCAGCAGCTTAAAAAGAAGGGGTGGTGGTGGGGGGGCAGTGCAAGTAGTCCGGGTAGCCATGATTAGCTGTTCAGGAGACTTATGGCTTGGGGGTAGAAGCTGTTGAGAAGCCTTTTGGACCTAGACTTGGCGGTCCGTCTATGGGTATCTGCTTTCATGCTCGATAAAGGACATCATTGCCAAAATCCCGAAGTATCCCTTTAAGAATAAATTATTTTTTACAATCATGGCTAAAGGGCGTTGATCCACCAAGAGTCGGCAGAACAGCTTCACCTTGACATAGATTCTACAACTGTCTGGAACTCTATTAGAGGGATGCGACAAAGATCGTACTTTTTGGAGAAATTTCCTCTGGTCTGATGAAACAAAAATAGAACTGTTTGGCCATAATGACCATTGTTATGTGTGGAGGAAAAAGGGGGTTGCTTGCAAGCCGAAGAACACGATCCCAACCGTGAAGCACGGGGGTGGCAGCATCATGCTGTGGGGGTGCTTTGCTGCAGGAGGGATTGGTGCACTTCACAAAATAGATGGCATCGAGGAAGCAATATTATGTGGATATATATTGAAGCAACATCTCAAGACAACAGTCAGGAAGTTAAAGCTTGGTCGCAAGTGGGTCTTCCAAATGGACAATGACCCCAAGCATACTTCCAAAGTTGTGGCAAAATGGCTTAAGGACAGAGTGGCAATCACAAAGCCCTGACCTCACTACTATAGAAAATCTGTGGGCAGAACTGAAAAAACGTGTGCGAGCAAGGAGGACTACAAATCTGACTCAGTTACGACAGCTCTGTCAGGAGGAATGGGCCAGAATTCACCCAACTTATTGTGGAAAGCTTGTGGAAGGCTACCCGAAACCTGGGAATGTGATGAAAGAAATAAAAGCTGAAATAAATCATTCTCTCTACTATTATTCTGACATTTCACATTCTTAAAATAAGTGGTGATCCTAACTGACCTAAGACATGGAATTTTTGCTAGTATTAAATGTCAGGAATTGTGAAAAACTGAGTGTAATGTATTTAGCTAAGGTGCATGTAAGCCTCAGAGTTCAAGTGTATATACACTACCAGTCAAAAGTTTGGACACACCTACTCATTCAAGGGTTTTTGTTTATTTTTTACTATCTTCTACATTGTAGAATAATAGTGAAGACATCAAAACTATGAAATAACACATATGGAATCATATATATATTTTGTATTTGTAATTCTTCAAAGTAGTCACCCTTTGCGTTGCTGACAGCTTTGCACACTCTTGGCATTCTCTCAACCAGCTTCACCTGGAATGCTTTTCCAACAGTCTTGAAGGAGTTCCCACATATGCTGAGCACTTGTTGGCTGCTTTTCCTTCACTCTGCGATCCAACTCATCCCAAACCATCTCAATTAGGTTGAGTTCGGGTGATTGTGGAGGCCAGGTCATCTGATGCAGCACTCCATCAATCTCCTTCTTGGTCAAAAAGCCCTTACACAGCCTCCCAATGTGTTCTCCAACTCATAAAATATTTTAGAAAAAGGCTCAGTGCCGTTATCCTCGCAAGGTGAGGTATTGAAAAGGAATGAAAACAGGGGTGTCAATAATTTTGACACATACCTTTTTGAGGAAAACATTTATTACTTGTTAAACAAAATCTCTTTCTCTGAGCAATTGTATTAGTGCAAATTTTTTGGAGCACACAATGTAGTTCAGTATTTGAATTATTTATTTTATACAGTAATTTATGCTGATCTTTATCAAGGGTGTCAATCATTTCGGACTCCACTGTACCTTTGAGATTTAAATTTTTATTAGATTTGATTAAGGTCACTATAAAAAATATGTCTGCGTCCTGAATATTGAAGTATTTCCAATTTTCCATGTGTTGATTGATCTTAGAAGTCAAACATTGATAACTTGTTGCAATGAGTGATGGACCTTTGCAGTATCAGAGAATAGTTATCAGAATTACATGGATAAAGTTTGAATTTTAAATGGGCATCAATATAATGCATCTCTTTCCTCAATAACTTTTAAAAAAATATAACAGCAACATATAAAGAAAAATATGCATATTTCCACATGTGTATTACTTTAGAGTCTTTGCAGTCCAGAAAAACTACTTAAAATGAAAAAAATCCCACATTCTGAGGAATATTTGACACTCATCCAAAAACCTATCTCTCGATGCTGAGTAAAGGATGACATTTTTTACATAGTGCTCTAATGGAGAGGAGCCAAGACTGCAAGGCATTTCTGTCTCCATACAATGATATTGCAGTCAGATGCAGTCCTGGACATAACAGCCAGGGATTTACAGTACAGTAGCGGTATGGAGATGAACTACTGTAAAGCAAAGAGAGTATTTCCGAAATGTATGTACAAACTACCCTGGAGCACTTCTTCTGTTTCCTAGATGGGAGCGAGGAGCGACGTGCCCAATTCCCACAATGCCTGTTCTGTAAACAGACTGGGTTCTCTATCCTCTCTGTCCTTTGAAATCAGGACTAGCGTGTTTTGATATTGAACCTCTAGTTGTTGTATTCCACTCAACAATCTAGAAAGCATACACTCATGCATACAATACTGAACAACATGGGTTAAAATGGGTTCTTAGAAGTACAGGAACTCTCGCAATTGAAGACAGTCTTTGGGTTCTCTGTGGATTCAATCACCAAAATAGCATGTCAAGTCCCAAAGCAACTGCAGTTTGAGCTGCTATCCACATTACTGTGATTTTGAGTTCTAACTCGTCCAGTTCTAGCTGTTTATCACTCCTGAATCCTGATATAACGTACACTTTCTTTTGATAATGTATTGACTACTGTAATATGCTCACACAATATTACTTATTTACATAGCGTTTGACATATAGCATGTTTCTAGTTTTTTTATCACACAGTAGCACACATTTTGGTTTGTGAGGTTATATTCGCCAAAGGCTGCATGGGACCTTGTATTCTATGAGCCCATAATATAATAACCAATTGCACATTTTCATCAGTCTTTACTCTGTTTACCAGGTCTGTAGTGCCTTAGGCTTAAGAGCTCAAGTATAATGAATTCAGTGATAAAAAGGACTAGAACTAACACAACTTTGAAAATATGGCAGCAGTTATAAGTTATACCTCGGAGAATGCCCGAATTGGCATAACAGACCAAAAGAGAGAGAGAGAGAGGCCTTCACTGAAAATCCTATGGAACAACCACATATTCAGTGGATCTATCTCTGCATATTCAAAGATTTATTCCTACTTTATTTTTTGGGGAAGATGTGGAAGGACAGAAGCAGTGAGTGAGTGCACCTCTTTTTTAGGCTGGAAAAATAGGCATTTGACGTGATTGGGTAGGATTTACGTCCATCAGATCTGCCTAGTGTATGTGTCTTTCCCTTGTCAAATTGTAGGGGTATTTTACTTTGATATGGGTGAAATAGAGCAAGAGTAAAAAAATATCCTGTCAGCTATTCTTATATTAAATATTAGAATATCTCATTGTTAGGAAAAACTTGTGCTAAGAAAGCCTAAGCCTCTTGACTTGTGAATTTTAAAAGTATTTAAAGAACTGGAGAAGGAGGCTCTTTTTCGGTTGACCTTAATCTTTAATAGGTCTCAGAGACAGGTAGAATGATAAATGTTCTAGGAATGATCACAGTGGAGAAGAATAGAAGCTAAACCTACTTCCAAAGGGCTTGGGCGTGCTTATCACTTGCCGCAAAACAGCTCTTAACTCAGGTTCCAGAGGACCAAGTGGGCTCGCTGTGCCAGCCGGGCTAATGCATAGATTAGTTTACAAGTTTGGCTCCAATGCCAATTGGATTAAGCGCCATCACACTGAGTACTGCTACATTGTTTGACAGCCTACATACGGTCAGCATCAGAGGGAGCTCGAGTGCGTGATGGACTTATTCTAAGTCGGGTCTCTTTTTTTGTATTTTATCTAAAGCATTATGACAGAAGTGTCAGGGGGATGAATGGTTTATTAACAGAGGAGACTGTATGCATCCGGCTGGCTCCTGTGTTTCAACAAGGCACCTACAGTTGCCTTTGTCTTTTGGGGAAGGAAAATGGTTAGTACCCACTCTTTATCGTAACCTCTTCATGGACGAATACACAAGTTCAATCCCCCAAAAATACAATAAATTGAAATTGAAATTTCACATGATGATCAATTTTTTTTAACCAAACGTGTGATCGTTTTCAGACGATCTATTGGGCACTTTAACACCCAGATCAACATTCAACCAATTACCTAATCCAAAATTATAACGTTGGGACAGAATCATCGTAGAATGTGAAAAGAGTTAAGACCATGTATCCCCAGTGTCTGTCTGGAATCTTCTACACCCTTTGACTTTAACTCCAATTCCCTCTCCAAATTCCCCCTCCAAAGCAAAACAAAAATAAATGGTCCTTGTCAAGATCCAAATAATGTTGAACAAGACTGCCACTATTTTATGCCTCTGCGTTAAAGGGATAGTTCACCCAAATTACAAAATGACACATTGGTTTCCTTACCATGTAAGCAGTCCATAGACAAGGTAGCTTTGTGGTTAAGAGCGTTGCGCCACTAACTGAAAGGTCACTAGTTTGAATCCCATAACCAAATAGGTGGAAGATCTGGTGATGTGCCCTTGAGCAAGGCACTTAACCCTAATTGCTTATGTAAGTAGCTCTGGATAAGATCGTCTGTTAAATGTATGACAGCAATCCATGCTGTGGTTTAATTTCCCTGGCACTGTTTCCAAATTCTAACGTTGTAGCATTTGTTGCACAAATCCATTCAAGTCATGGGACCGATATTTGCATTTTTCACGCCTCATGTCCAAATCAACAGAAAGTATCTCAAATTGATTTTGAAGCTCAACAAAGCCACATAGATTATTTTAACATTATGCGCAAAAATGCTTGTATCGGTCCCATGACTTTTGCCACAAATGCTAAAAGGTTAGCATGTGAAAACAGTGCCAGAGAAACTAAACCAAAGCATGGATTGCTGTCATACGTTATCCATAGACTTCTTACAGGGTAAGGAAACCAATATGTAATTTTGTAATTTGGGTGAACTATCCCTTTAAGTGATAATCACAGTAATCACTTTGAACTACTTCTTCACACTATGGCTTGTTCCCAAAGTGCACTACTTTGACCAGGGATCATAGCGACACTAAATATGGAATAGGGTACCATTTCGGACGCAATACCACAGAGTGCAGAGCTCCCTTAGAAAGGAAGCAGAATCGGCTCGGTCCATCCAGAGACTCCTGGTCTGTGTCCGAAATGGCACTCTATTCCCCACAAAGTGCAGTACTTTTGACCAGAACCCTATGGGCCCTGGTCAAAAGTAGTGCGCTATATAGGGAGTAGGGTGTCATTTGGGACACAGACCAGGGTTTGTTTGATTAGGATGGAACCAAAAAGCATCAGAAATCAAGGACAACTTCATGACATCTCTAATATATATATTTTTATAGCTTTGTTTGTGTACAATTTGTAGGTCTCCTTGCTCCTCCAACAGACACTTTGATTCCATTCCACCTCTCTCAACCCAAACCAAGAGTTAATAAGAATAAATTAGCTATGGGCTTAAAATAAACGCAGTCTTTCCCACATAGCTGCTTTTTCATGTGCAGCGGCATTGTGTGCATCCCAAATGACTCCCTAGTCAAAAGTAGTGCACTATATAGAGGAAATGGTGCCATTTGGGATGCGTACATTGTCTCCAGACAGATCAGAGAGCTGGCCGTGGTCAAGATCAACTGGTCCAGAAGGGCACCCGAAGGATGGCCTGGTCCCAATCCCCCTAGCTAACAGCTCTAGGTAATGGTGGGGTGACGGCATCAGTCAGAGCCTGTTTTTAATTGTTATTTCAGTATTCCCTCCCGTGTCCGGACAAACAGAATGGCCTGATAGCTCTGTAATGAGAGTCCACAGTCCAGAGGGAGCCCGTAGTAGTGACTTCCAAATACATTGCCCTTGTTAGCCATGTTTGGCTCAAAGCTCAGTTTTTACAGATGTCAGTAATAGAGGTTTAATAGAGATCCATTACCCTTAGGTGAGAGCTAGTGCAACACTAGGCCAAAGTGTCTCATAGGATTACTACTACCCCTACCCCCATCATCCCTCCTTCCAGCCCCTGAGAGACAATCACGCCGCCTTGCCTTCAAACTGATTATTTCATTCGTAGCAACAACGGTGTCAGTCAGTGGAGGCACTCCTGAGCACAATATTAAGCAATGCAATTTGATTATTTCCAAAGTAGTTTAAGACAGAGGATTATGAGTCTGGGTGTTAATGGAGTATCGCAGGGTAGACAGAGAGAGAGGGAGGCAGGGAGCAACTAAAGAACAATAGAATAACAAATCACATTGCCATGCCCTCAGGACAGAAGGTAGAGAGAGAAATGTTGAATTAATGAACCCATAAGAACTTGTCACAAATGAAATACATTGATCTTCTCTCTCTAGTCTTATTTTTCCTGTGTTCATTCCGTCTCACTCACTAAACCTTAATGGTTTCCTATTTCCGATTTTTACATCACAGAAGAAGGGAAGGGACCTGTTCTAATTGCATTGACTCTGCCTGCTCACTTTTTAGTAAACACTTTTCCTTCTTATCTGCTCACTGCCTTCTCCCTAGGCTACGGCAGATTTTTCATTTAGCTAAAAGCTTGGTACGAGGTCTATGAGAATGATAATCCTACCACGGACCGCAGCTGGCACTTTCATGGCGCGGATGATTAGTAGAACGTTTTGCATTCGACCTGGAGAAATTCTCTCAGTGGGAAGTTAACATCCACTTACTGTCTTTAGCAGGGCCACGCTCTGCTCTGCTCTGCTCATCAGTCCCCCATCTGACACCCCTGAACAGTGGAGGCTAGACTGGCTGCTTTAATAATGGATAGTGGGGACAGGGGGAGTCAGGGCTCAGTACTTGGCCCTCTCTAGTCTAATAGTATCAGTCCTGGGTGCATGGGCTGAGCTTTATGACCTTGCATCAGATTTTTAATTGCCTTTGACTGTGCCTCAGCGCCCACCAATGAGAGCTCTTCTTTGTAAGAAACTCAGGAAGTCAGTTGCAGGGACTATGGACTACCCTAACTCTAGCTGCGCAGGTGTGGGCAGGGAAGAGAATGATTCCCTCAGATGGAATTAAGCTGATGAACAGTAGAGCAGGTTCTGAATGCATTTATCTCATTTGTTTGACAGGTTTAAACGTTTATTAAGGTTTCAACCTAATTCCCTCAAGCAGGTGTAAGCGTTGGTTGAGGTTTGAATCATCCAATCGAGCAGATATGCTCATAACATGAATTTGAGCTAAGCTTTTAGCGAAGGAAATTGAATAAAGCATGGTTTCCCGACGTAATCCATATTCGTTTTTTTATTGTCAGAGACAAATATGAAGTAACATGGCTTTTCATATTAGTCTTTTAGTCTCTGTTCTATAAATATAGCTTAAGATTAGAGCACTTGTTGTAAACTGTATAGACAAATTAGTATTCTGTTAATGCCTGTTGAAAAATTTAACAAAACAATTGTTATTATAGAAAACATACTGTGTTGTAAATTATATTATATTAATAGTTTCCTTCCTTAATTAAACCATTCCCTTTACAATGATTATGAAAAATCAGTGACAGAATATTTGCAAACAGTGGTAACATGTGTTGTAGTTACACCATTGCCTTGTGGTCTTTTGGTGCCCCGGGTTACAATGTAACAGGCCAATGGTGGATAGACAATGTTCAGTGATGCAACAAAACCAAATGGGTATTTGTTTTCAGAGAATTAAGCCTCATCTGCCACCTCTTCTTAGTACTGAATCTGAAAAAAGAAGAGAGAGAGAGAGAGGGGTAGGGAGAGTGAGAGACAGAAAGAGAGAGACAAGAGACTGAACAACTATAACTTTTACAGTTGGATGACATTGTTCATAAAACCTTCCTCTTTTTATAATTATAATACTATTGCCCACCATTAATAAGATGCTTTATAAATATGGTATAGTAGTATAATGATAAGTTGCTGTGTTGATTCCAGCTAGTCGCTATTGACTGCTGCTACTATAAACTGCAATGAATGGCTGAGGGCTGTAACCCCCCCCCCCCCCGCCCCCACATACACACAGCCTGGAGGGTAGAGATCCCCAATAGCAACAGTGATCTGATCCCAGTCAAAAACAAAACATAGGCATTTAATTGATGACTTTGTCTAGACAGGAGCAGCCCATGTGACCAGAAATAATGAATAACATGACACATTCATATGATGGTAATTAGCGATTCAAGGGCCACAGGGCTTTGACCTCCTCTCCAAGAGGAAGACAATGTTATTGCCTCACCATTTCATACAGTTTTTGATGCTTGTATGAAGAACAAAATACACTGTAGTGTGCACAATTCACCAATGGGTACTAGTGATGTGATGATTTACTTTGTACAGAAGGCCTGTGTTTTATTTGCAATGATGACATGGATTTTGTAGCGTTTGACTAATTTGTCTTATTTGTAGTATTTTACTAATTTAAGTTTGAACAGCATTACATATCCTACAAAGCTCTACTAAATATTTGAGATAACTTTTTTTTTAAACCAAAGTTAAGGTTAAAAGAAAGCAGTGGCGGCTGGCCGATAGAGGGCGCTAGGGCGCCGCCCCCTTAAATAAAATTATTTTAAAAAATAAAATAAAAAATAAATAAAAATAAAAATAATAATAATAAAAACATCAGTATGTCAATATTTGTGTGTTTGAAATATGGAATGCACACAGTAATATGTGTAAGATATGATAGAAAATCATATTCGCAACCTTTCCTCTGCCTGTCAAACGCCTCGTCAGCTCTGGGCGATACAGAAAGTGCCCCGAGGAGGCGGGTCTACGTAGCAGTTAAGCCAATTGCTAATTTAAGATATGAATGTATGACATAAAATGTAGCTAATCAGCGATTTTAATTCGAATCCAAGGAGGGCGATTATTTTATCGCCCCAAGCTCGCCCCTGATAAAATAAGGACCGGGCTCCAGTGGCGCCATTTTTACTAGACGACAATGGCGAGCGCAAACGTTACTCCTCCAAGACCCAACCCTAACTCGGTGAAATCTCTCCTCCAAGATCCGTTTGAGAGGAGAACTTTGTCAGAGAAAGTTCGGGTGAAAGAGCTGGGCCCAGATCAACCTGACCTCTCAATCAGACAGCAGGCTAGCGAGAAAGGGAAGCAGTATATGCGCGGCTTCTCCCGTAGCTGGTACACCAGGAAGGCTTGGCTAGCTGGGTGCACTGATGCTAATGCTTTATTTTGCTTTCCGTGCTTGCTTTTTAAAACGACGGGGTCAGATTCAGCATGGACAGGTACCGGAGTGAGGGATATGAAGCACCTGTCAGAGAAGGTAAAGAAACATGAGAACACCAGGGCACACATGGACAACTCTGTAAAGCTAGCTGTATTAGGAAGGGTGAACATTGCTACGCAGCTGGATGACGGCCACAGGATTGCGGTGAGGAAACACAATGAGGAGGTGGATAAAAACAGGCACATTCTATCCAAAATTATCGATTGTGTGAAGTTCTGTGGGGCTTTTGAGTTGGCCTTGCGTGGGCACGAGGAGACTGACTCCTCGGACAACCCCGGCATTTTCCGGGGCTTAGTGGATTTTGTTGCCTCCCTCGACAGTGTGCTGGAGGAGCACCTGAAGACAGCTACCGTTTTTAAGGGCACGTCAAAGACGATACAGAACGAGCTGTTGGACTGTATGCTGTCAGTGCTTAAGGATTACATCCTGGAGGAAGTAAAGAGTGCTGATTTTATCGCCATTCAAGCTGACGAGACGACTGACGTTTCCACCCACTGCCAGTTGGTGCTTGTGATACGCTACATCGATGCTAAAAGTAACGTCCAAGAGCGTTTTTTCGAGTTCATTTTGATCGAGAACGCAACCGCCGACACCATCGCTACAGCGCTGCTGGAGAGGCTCAGCACCATACTCTCACATGGACAAAAGGCCAAACTTATTGCCCAGGCTTACGACGGAGCAAGTGTGATGAGGGGAGCCACCGGCGGAGTGCAGCGTAAAATAGTGGATGTGTACGAAAATGCGCACTACGTCCACTGCTATGCACATCAGCTGAACCTCATCATGCAGCAGGCTACTTCACGCATCCCCAGGATCGGCACTTTCTTTTCCGACCTTGCAGGATTTTCTGCTTTCTTCTCCAGGTCTCCCAAGCGAACCACCGTGCTTGACGAAGTGGTTGCGCATAGACTCCCCAGAGCCTCTACAACACGGTGGAACTTCCACAGTCGCGCTGTAAACACTGTGTACGAGTACAGGGATGACCTCCTAACGTGTTTCCAGACCATCAGAGACTCTGGGAACTTTGATGCCCCGACTGTCAGAGAGGCGGGGGGCTTTGTGAGGATGCTCGAAGACGAGGCTTTCTGTTTTTTCCTGGCACTGTTCCACAAGATCATGCCAAATGTGGACATGCTTTTCAGCCAGCTGCAGAAGAGGAACATCGACCCTGTCTTCATTAAAGCACTTGTCCAGAGGTTCACAGACAGCATGCTAACAATCAGGTAAATAACTATATTTACTATTGGCTGATAAAGATGTTGTTAGAAAGATGAATAGTTCACTTACAACAGTTTAAAAGCCTAAATGTGTCTGGTCATCAAAGTGAGTGATTATCATAGAGCCGTCACAATTATATTTGTTTTAGTATTTTAAAAGGAAAGAGAAGACACAATCAGACGTTGATAATAATGCAGGAAAGTACTACACAGTTTGTAATAATTATTCAGGTGTCCACCAGGTCAATTTCTAGAAGAGGCCTAGTTGTTATTGAAGATTAACTTTATTGCTAAGTGCACAGCAGAACAAAATGATGTTGCATCCCTCTCACAAATGTAATAGAAAAAGGCTTTAAAACGTAATAACATCAGTTAATTATGTACATCACAGGTTAAAAGCAGTTACTAGACATAGTTTGTGTGTATATACACACTATCTGTCTGTCTGTCTGTCTGTCTATATATATATATATATATATATATATATATATATATATATATATATATATATATAAAAGTCACTGGTTGTGTGTTGAGGGGGAATTACAGTGAGTTAAGAAGTCTGATTGCAAGTTATCAAATTAAACTTTATTTTTTGGACCCAGGGCCTCAATTCCCTCTTTGTGTGGGGACAGCGCATCTGACGAGCAGCAACAGCCCATCAAGCGACGGAGGATGCTGGGACCAGGAGAACAACAGAGGTTGGCTATAGAGGTAAGTTGTGATGTAATTGTCAGTGTTTCCCCCTAGAACTATTTTCAGGCCTGGTAGTATGTAGCCAAAACCCTGAACAATCAGCACCTTGGTAATCATATACTTGAGTTGGACATAGGCATGTGTCAGTCAGGATCACTTGCATCAAAATAGCTTAATTGCAAATTAAAGCTGATGATGTATCTTTTACAGGTATGTGATACCATCCTGAGTCATGCCAAAGAGAGGTTCTCCTTCACCCAGCACCTCATCAGCGCAACACTATTGCACGGAGAGTTGTTCCCACAACACAGTGTGAAGTTCCCCGATACAGCGCTTGAAACAACCGTGGAGGCGTACCCCATGTTGAACAAGGCCAAGCTCAAAACCGAACTGTCCCTCATCTATGAGAACAGTGAGTTCAAGGCTTGTAGTGGTGCAGTGCCCCTGTACCAGTTCTTCATGGAGAACAACCTTCAGAGCACTTTCACAGAGACTGCCAGCCTCCTCAAGATCCTCATCACCACACCCATGACAACTGCTGAGTCAGAAAGGTGCTTCTCTACACTGAAAAGGATCAAGACCTTCCTGAGAAACAGCATGACACAGGATCGCCTGAACGCTCTGGCCATGCTCTCCATGGAGAAGAAACTTGTCAGGGACATTCCTGACTTTAATCAAAGGGTCATTGAGAGGTTTGCCACTCAGAAGGACAGACGGGCAAAATTCCTGTACAAATAAGATGACAGACACACACACACAGAGCAGCTCTGGCCGCATGTTTCTTTGTATATAGTTGACCTTAGCATAAAAAATCCAGTTATATATGGTACTCTAGAAAGTCTTAATAGTGTCTTTGCTAATATTACTGTATATATGTTGTTTGTATCAATTAATTGTTGCAGTTCTGGAGCACATTAACAATTAGTCACATTTAGTATGATCATAAAATACTGTATGCTATTCTTCCAGTCAAAGGTTTGAGTTCATCCACTTGATATCCATTTCTATATTATACATCCTTTTATACAGTGTAAGATTTCCTATAAACTTTATAATAATTTCATGTTATTGTCCACTTTCCACTCTGTTCTGACAGCATGCCTGTTGCGTTGCCTGTTTACTACCAATGGTGAAAAGTTCACTTTAAATGCAAATGAAAGGCTTGGGTTTGTGTAATATGTTTTTGTGTAAGAATGCCTCAACTTTTTAATATTGGCATTAAATAATTACTGAATGTTTCACTGAGCACTGCTGTCCTGCAGTTTGTGTTAAAATACATCGCGATGGTTACAGGAAAAAAAAAGTATGGCACAGCCCCACCGAGAATATTTTTCACCAGCCGCCACTGAAAGAAAGCATGTGTACAGATGATATATGTAAATGTAAATATCAGGCAGAACCTAGGTTGTGCAGCAGTAAGAACTGGCGCTCCCCTGTTTCACTCCACCACTGTCTGTACTGCATAAGTCTTCTTCTTCGGCAGTTGAATATCTCACCTACCAGGCAGATCGAATTTGAAACATGAAGTGCCAGATCTTTATATGTATCCCCTCTACTTTCCAAATAGCTTAGGATTATTCTCTAAGTTAATACCTGTGGAGGATGTAAAGTAAAGCCTGAAGGATGGGATTACTTAATATGGCATTTTAAATGTGTGACACACTAATCACACCAGAGAACAGGAATACTTCACCGTTTAACTTTCATCAGGGGAGGAGAGGAAGGAGTTCCTTTTGAAGGCTTACCCCCGTACCACTGAAACCTGCTGAAAATCGAGATGACAATGTCACATTGTCATGTCTACTGTTAGAGATCTGGTGGAGAGCCAGAACGGGATCACCTAGACAGAAAGTAGAGTGAAGTTTTTCTGACTAGTCCTTGATTATAGGCCTTCATAAAGCTAGGACACACGTGGAGTCTCTCTCTATAAGAAGCAGCACGTCAATCCCACTCCTAGACACCAGACAGAATTATTCCTTCCTCCTAGCTGATAATGATTTTTACAATCCCTAAGTTTCCAAAATCATCAGGCAAGATGTCTAAATCTGTATGTTTGAATCTCCTGTGGATTTGTGGGTAAAGCTGAGTCTTTCTGGGATTCCAAAGTTAAACAAGGTGAGAGAGACAAAATGATACAGACACTCTAGCAACTTAAAGGGTAGTTCAGCCAAATGACAAAATCCCTTATTTGATTCCTTATCCTAAAAGCAGTCTATGGACAAGGATAGACTGCAATATACAATTTATATACAATTTATGTTTATCCATAGACTGTCCATTGAACTGCTTAAGTTAAGATTACGATTTTGTAATTTGGGTGAACTATCCTATTAATATCTGGATACATGTCATTAACATAGGTGCAAGTGAGTAACATGGGCATCCTTACCATAACAGCACAGAAAGTTATTAAAATTAAGATATTTTTTCCCTTCTTCCTCCCTCTCCCTCCCCCTCCTACACTTCTGTTTCAGGATCATGCTCTGATGGTGTTGGGGGAATCAATAATGGCCAGAGAGCCCGGGTCGGTCTGTCTAGCTAGCTGACTTGACACGGAACAGAGGAAGGTAAATTATTGGAACTTTAATTACTTTGATCCGTCATGCATTGTAGCGTCATGTCAGAGGAAGTCAATGCCATGACAGACGCAGAACAAAGGCCAGAGCGCATTCTCATAACATCTTCACTCCTTCCTAATGGCTGATTAAGGAGGGTGTCGAGCATGCATGCACAAGGACCAAAAGTCATTGGCTGCGTCCCAAATGGCACCCTATATTCCCTATATAGTGCACTACTTTTGACCAGAGCGCTATGGGGGCACTGGTCAAAGTAGTGCACTATACCGGGAACCGGTTGCCCTCTGCACCATTTGGGATGCAACCACTGAGGTTTTTCATATTTTCT
This sequence comes from Coregonus lavaretus, assembly GCF_964263955.1. NCBI lineage: Eukaryota > Metazoa > Chordata > Actinopteri > Salmoniformes > Salmonidae > Coregonus > Coregonus lavaretus. The sequence goes on along the minus strand of NW_028166329.1, from coordinate 60,474 downwards.
CTGCCTGTACTGATTTAGAAAGTCATTTTATTCAGGAGCTTTGTTAGTTTACTCCTTTAGTCATTACTGAATGTCAAGGCTTTAATGGTTTTGTATTATTAGCTTATGCGCCGTGGCGTACAAATAAAGACGACACAATCGCATTGTCTAACAGTAATGCATCATTCTATTTTACCTTACATATTCATCTGCATTTACAAAGAAGTTAAGTGATTTTCTATCCCACAACAGATAAAGTACTCCTCTAAGTAGCTAAATGGAAAAACTTGATAAAAAAAGTTATGTGCAAAACGAAAGAAATCCCATTTCATCAATGGGCCCCAGACAAAATTAAAAATGTTATTCATGAATATTCTGGCACTTAGTGGAGGGATAAATGTGCGGGATTGTTCTGGGAGCTGATAAATGTGTTGCATGGGTGGTAATTTAGAAGCAGGCATTAATCTCAAACTGTGGTCCAGCAAGGAGATTGTAGAAAGAGAGGATAGCAGAAAAAGGTAATTGATATAAAGACGTATTCTGTAGTAGCAAAGCCATAAAGTTATGCAGATTTGAAGCATTAGCAAGCCAATCATCTCTATTATTAATTGCTCCTCGTCGAGGTTACAGAACCACTTGTTTTATGTCTTCCATCCATGTAAATACAGCCACTCTGAAGAGCAAAGAGGTATGAAACTGTCATTTGTGTAGATACTAACAACATATTATCTGAGAAGCTAAGAAGCATTGTCAACTCTAATGGAAACTGTTGTATACTGTGTGGGCCCTGGTCAAAAGGAGCGTACTATATAGGGAATAGGGTGCTTTGGGACAAACTGGAGACTTAATCCATTGGTGGGATAAGGGATTTACTTAGTTGCTTTACTCCTCCTAATCATTGATCAAGCAGTTGACTGATGGTATTATTTATCCCTTAATAAGTAATGGTTATATTTTTATATACCGCAGTTTGGGATTATCCACATTGAGTGTGTGACGACTCAACCGTTGCTTTCTTTCTTGAAACATTTTGGTGTTAGAGGACGTTGGAGAGGACGTTGCTGGCTAACATGGATGACAGATTCACTCACGCTTCTGACACACAGAGGTAGTAGAATGCCTCTTATTGAAAATAGGCTAATTAATTCTATCTTACCCGTAAGTAAGTTCCTCACTATCAAAAGTGCCCGAGTACGGAATGCAAGTTAGGCTACTAGTGTAAAAAAAAAACGTAAATGTTAAGACCCTCAGAAAATTCATACTTCTCGCCTTAATTTGTATTGATGGCGTGGAAGAAACTAGCATGCTTTGCAGTTCTCTAAGAGGAGAAGATGTTTAAATGGAGATTAATTCAAATTTCTGCTTGCTCAGTACTTGTAAAACTAAAGCAATTTATATTCTTTCTCTTAACGATACCCTTTCTCTGATTGCGGTAATGTAATCTAATTGTAATTATGATACTATCTGAATCATGCAGACCTTAACATGATTGGAACTACTCATTGCATTAAAAACTAATTTTTGAATAATGATGAAAGAAGCTGTGGAAAATGTGGAAGTATTACATTTTTTTTTATCTCTGTTTTGTGGGGGGATCGCATTTCCCACTTTCCCGCCTAAAGCCATAGCTTTGCTACAGTAGAAGATGACAGTGACTGGATCCAAAAAGGGCGGGGATATGAAGACCACCCCAATTAAACATATCAGACTCATCAGTGGCTACAGGATGGCACATGGCAGCTATGGCAAGTTCACTGCCTGGCGTCCCGTGAGGAAAGCCAATGATACACTTGTGCCTCAGCTGCACTTTCGCTCCGCTATGACACACAGTCAGCAAGGGAATCGAGTTTCAGTTTAAAATGATAAGCCGGAATAATATTACCTTGGAAATCTCCAGTTGAAGGTAGAGAACTGTAAGAGAAGTACTGATAAGGGGAAGACTTAGCTGGCTGATTACATGCGTCTTGTTGGGTATTATGGTGAGGTGATGGAGGTTAGTGTGCAGCCCACCAACAGCATGCTGCCAATGTTAAATCTATTAGGGAGAGCATACCTGCATGATACACCGGCTTCTGAGCCAGAGTGATGCTCATTCCTACTGGAATGTGACTCCACTAAAACCTCACAACAGAGCCTGAGTACCAAACCCACTGGCGCTCCTCCAGTCCTATTCATCCATCCAGATAAAGTGAAACTTAGCACGGTGGAGGTTGAGGTGAGAGCAATAGAGAGCATGTCGAGAGAGAGCGATATAGCCCAAACAGCTTTCACAGTGTTGGCCGGTCCTGAAGGTAAAGCACTTAATGTATGAAATGAGTCAGTAATGCAGAGAAGGCTAACCTAGCACAGGAGGCCTAATGGGCATCACACCCTGTGAAAGTCTCCACAGGAGAGGGAAGAGGGCCAGGCAGATGTGTTGGTGTGTGTGTGTGTGTGTGTGTGTGTGTGTGTGTGTGTGTGTGTGTGTGTGTGTGTGTGTGTGTGTGTGTGTGTGTGTGTGTCAGGCTGTGGAGCCCAGTCTCGCCCAGGCTCTCTCCTAATGCCCCAGCCCATCCCCTCACGCACAGCAGAAAATCATTTACCTGACGCTGCTCATCTCCCCAGCCCCACATAACAGGTAGCACAGCTTCTCCTAAAACAAATCTGCAACCCACAGCTGTGCAGTAGGATTGGAAGCCTCTGGAGGGAGAATATATCTATTTATAGGGCTAGAAAGGGGCCCAGGCACAGGCAACACTACTCCACTCCAATCACACTAGCTGGCTTTAGCATACTAGGCACTACTTCAGCCTAATTCATTTCAAAGACTATTCAAATGTTTTTTATTTTCAGCAAAAACAGGAAATGTACACGTAAACCCTAAAGAATATGCAAACATGTTACATTACTTAATATGTAGCCATTCAAAATCATCACTAACACTGTAGTAAAATCTTGGCCTAAAAGTCAGCAATCTGCCAACTATCTTTAATATTGCTGAAGGATATCTAATTGTACTCCCCCCCCAAATCCATCTGTGCATGTATTTCTTTAACGCACAGGCTCACATGATTGGTCGACGCTCAGCAACTTCTGGAGCTATTCCCTTCTTGATGCCCTCCTAGCCTCTTCAGTGCCACCTGGGTGCTTAGCTGGCTCCGAGGCAAAGATGTGCAAGATGTGGCAACTGTGTCTGTGTGTGTTTGTTTGTTTGCTGAGGGCATGAGCATATTTTCATCAAATGAAAGACAGAAAGCAAAATTGTTAAATGAAGAAAAATAAGATACAGGCTTTCGCTTCAAATCAGGTCTGAGAGGGAGCTGGGTGGAGGGGGGCTACAAGAATGTAGGTGCTGGACAATTGAGCAATACTAGGTCCTGCTATGAGAAAGTGTACCTTTATTTAATGTCAAGGAGCGGGGTTCTGATTATAGCTGAACCTAGGTGTAATTTACTGATGATACTAATCTTAGCTCATTGTATTCTTAAGTACTTGGGAATTCCTTAATCTGTGGTTCAATGGGAGCCGGTACAGTGATATTATTCACAAGGGTCATGGGGAAAGCAGTGTCTTGATGAGCATGGATGATCAGGTTCTGTCTTAACTCTCACAAGAGTTCCCTTTTTTCATGTTTTTAAATGGTTCCTTGATTGGACTCTGGATACATACCGAGGCCAGCTGGTTGGCTACAGAGTATAAATGGCGTGAGGTTCAATCCCCAGCCAGAAGCGGCTTTACTTTAATTAATGTTCAAACACACGCCCGCTCCCTTTTTGTCACTTCTACAGCTTCTATTTCCTTTGCCTTCATGCTAAGAAATTCAGATGATTCAAATAAACCAAATATTATCACTGAGTGATGTTCCATCAGATTACACGAAGAAACAATGTTTCTGAGGAGAAATGCGAGGGAGTGAGGGAAGCATAGAGAATAGAAGAAACACTTACATCCATTCACGAGAAGTTTGGACTTTTCCAACAGGAAGCTGGTGATGAAACGAAACACAATTAAAAGTGTGTTTGGGGGGCCCTTGAGTCAATTAATTTCATTGTGGCAGAGCAGTCAGGAGGCCAAGCGCGAGGTAAAGGGGGTTTTGTGCATGGATGAAAAAGAATTGGTCTCTTAGCAACAGCACCCCTCTCTCAACATGTCAGAAACCTCTTGCCCCTCTGGCTTCTGGAACCATGGAGGAAGTTCCCTAGGTGTCTTTTACACGAGCACTGCTTTGTGATAGGTTGAGGGTCTGCTGGCTGTCAACGACGTCCCTTAAGGGAACTTGGCAGATCGCTTAAAAAATAAAGAAAAATAAAATCAATTTTAAGCTCACATGCCCCACTGGGTGCCAAAGCCACTTTGGGGATTCTGAAGGATGCCTGAGTTGATAGGATTTGACTTCCAGAGGTAGAGGTGACAAACTCTATCATGAGAAAGGGCTAGTCTGGGGCCTGCGAGGCCTAACCTGCTCTCAGGATCGCTGGCCTGGTGTTGTATTGAACCTATTTATCTCTTTCAGCACCACCAAGGTACCACAGGGATAAAAAATGAAGAAATAAAATAAATAAATACAAGTTGTTACAAGAAAAAGGAAGGGAAAAAACTGGTAGAATTCAGGGGTGTAAATGATGAATAACTTTTCATCAACTGAAAGGAAACATGCTCTGGAACAATACTGAAATGGAGCAGGAGACTCCTGACCTCCTGCCTCAGAGCAGCCAATATCTTCATTCAAGAAGACAACCATGAAATTACACAGAAAATGGGATTGTCATGAGCGGGCCCTTGATATCTTGGTATACAGTCATTACTGCATGGGAAAGAACCTTCATCCTCACATCATAACTCGTAAGAGAGGGGAGGCAGGGGGTATCTAAGCGGAGAGACCGCAAGAAACTCAGGGATGGGGGGGTGGGGGGTGGGGGGGGGTGGGGGTTCCGTTTAAAGGTTTGATGAAAATAACACATTTTCTCATACATTTATTTATCTATGTACTTACTTGAGCTGTACTGGCACACATATTTAAAGTTAAAGTATATACATATGTATATTCTAAATAGAGCTTTACTTTACTTTTTTTTTTATATAATGTTGGCTAAGCTTTGGTAATTCCCGTGAGGTGATTGTTCTTTTCACATCACCAAATCAAAAAAGGTTTCATGACCAGATGCACAAATGTCTTGTTTGCAGAACGGCAACACTGCGAACACAACGGCTAATGAGCAATCAAATAATAATTAGCAAGCCAAAGCAAGGAGAAGAAGAGTGAGCCTTTGAATACAAATCATCCAGGTTGTTTTAACTGGCAAAAACCAACTGGAATGGGTTTTGGAGTGAACAGTCATCAAAGACAGACCAGGATAAGACATTCACGGTTTGTCTAACTTGTGCACTTTGAAGTTTGTAAAGGCATTGGTTGTATCATGCAATAGTCATAACATGGGATGTAGTGCCGTGACTCCAAAACTTGACTGTGTTATCTTGCATTTTAATAATGACAGAATCTTTAACCATCTCTACTATTTTGTATCATCTGCACACCAAGAACTGTGTACATTGTACATGTGCAGCACCCACTTTAAGCACAGTTCGTTATAACCTAACATTTCCGTAATATAGTCTGCACATACAGTAGCTGATCATACTGCTACTCTACATTTCAGAACCTGTGTAATTACAACTATAGATGTGCCAATTTCCAGTTTCTGTGCAACAGCTCCAACATCCTCTCTTTCTTGGATGGTGACTGTTTTCCTATGACGGAGCTGACTGCATTTCATGTGGCGAAGTTTTGCTACCTATCGATTAATGTCACAGCAGGTCGAGGAAGTGGCTGGAAAAAACATGTCTTAAGTTTCTATTCCCATCTTGTAGCAGACAAAAAGACAGGAAGCTCCTCTCCTCAGTGTTGACACCAGCTTTATGCTAATGCTTTTCGCTGAATGACTAGCCTTCATACTGGTCTTTTCAGGGCAAAATGACCTTATAAATAAAAATGGCAATAACGACAAGGCCTTAGCTGTATTTTTAGGACAAGAGTCGCTCTGTGTCAGATCCAAATATTTCTGAATGTGCCTTTTGCAGAAAATAGATACAAAAATAAAAAGTGGAAAGAAAATCGTGTTTACAACTGAGAATGAGTGCACTATAAAATTCTTTTAAAAAATCTCACTGAGGCTTGCTCAACTCAACATGTTAGACTTGCTCTCAAAGCATAAAATTAACGTAACGAGTTGTTGCTAGTGAAAAAGGACTGCATTGCGATGCGCCAGAACAGTGATGCGTCTATGGAAAGTAGTTTGAAGGATCTGTAATTTTCAAAGTGCTCTGCATTTAAATGTCCCTTTTTAATCCTATACAGCCCTAGGACACTTTTCAAACTGCAACGATTCACATAATTAGAAATAGCAGACAGATGACATTCTCAATGTGCCATTAGAAAGACGTCATTCTCTATTTCTCTGTAAAATGGACACTGTTCTGTTCTTGAATATGCTCGCTTCAAAGCATGTGACACTCGGTTGGCAAGTGAAATAAGTTACACTTATCTTAAACAGACACGTTTTCAGTCACAAACATAACTTTTCAACTCCCAAAATCTTTTATTTTTTAAGTATCCTTCAAAGAGTACCTATGTTTTCTTCATTAAGCTTATCATTGGTCTAAGTTGTGCTATAAAAAGTATAAAAACTAAATAGTATCATCTACAATGGCCTATGGATGTAAGCACTGTATGCAACACGAGGAAAGAGGAAAACTCTACAGTGACAACTTCATAGAATGCTTCAGGCCTAACATCCTCTCACAACTCAATCTATTCAAGGTGTGCTTTGTGTAAATTATATCAAAAGCGTTGGCATCCTTCATCAAACACGTTAAAGGGTTCCACCTGTGCTGTTTTTCTTTTTTTCCCTAGTCTGGCAGGAATTTGAAGGGAAAGGTAAGTACGTGTGAAATGGGACATGTGTTTTCCATCCTTTCCTTTCCTTTGTCACACATGTTCCCTTTTTCTTTCTGAGGTGTGATTAACATTCCTCCTTCACTGGTCCTCTCTCTCTCTCTCTCTCTCTCTCTGTCTCCATACTGCCTGATCATGGCTTCATACAGGTTGAAGTGATACACCCTGCCTGATCATACAGGTTGAAGTGATAAATACACCATGCCTGAAATTACGGACCTTCAAAGCTTCTAGTCACTTCCTGTCCATGTGAGATTCATTGGTATCAGCAAAACCACCAGAGTAGAACAAATGGACCTGCCATAGAGATATTTACTGTGTGTGTGTGTGTGTGTGCATGTGTGTGTGTGTTTGTCAGGGGAAAAAACAACTATTTAATAGAATGTTAGTTATTCTCTCTGTGTTAATAGTAATTATTTGAGTAGCATTTAAACTGAAAAGCACACTGTGTTAGAGACATCCTAATGCCAACACAGTTGTATAAATTCACCACAACCAGAGTCATTGGCAGTGCTATACACCATCAGGTAAATGGGGCCCTTGAAAAAATATTAAATTCTTCAGTCACATGAAACTAAAATCCTATCCCACAGTAAGTGTTTCTGTGCCAGTTTTTCTACAAACATCATGGCAGCCTTTGAGTCCAAACTGCTCTAAATTTCCCCTAACTGTTGGCAATCGTCGAATGAAGATGTTAGCTCTGGGCCTGGGCTTGGCACAGGCTACCAGCTGTTTTGTTTACCTTCCACACAATGTCCAAGAGACATTTTGCCAGCGGTTTACAAAACCAATCGTCTAATGCTACTGGTGCTGGAGTTTTGGCATGTGGATTGCATTTGGGACTGATATCTAAATAACTCCAGACAGCCAGAACGTTTGAAGGGCATGAGTTCTGTTTCACAGCATGGCTCATTCAATCCACCAGTACTAGAAAGCCATGTGATTTTCAAATGGCATTGATAAGACTATTCTGACATTTTAGGTGGTGCCGTTTGTGACATGATACCTTTTGAACTACTCTGAGTGATAAGAGATGTGGTAATTGTTTCGGCATAGTTTCCCGCTGAAAAGGCTACATTCCATGCGCATATTTTTTTGTAATTATTGTGTTTTGCATGATTTTATTTTGAGAAACCTTATGTTTTTGTCTTCCTAAATGGTTTTGTTTTTGTTGTTGCTGTTGCTCTTTCACATCGATAAAATCCATGAATATCAATCTCTCAGACTTTTTTGTCCATGACTTTGACTCACAGAGATAGTTAGTGTATTCTGTGATTTGGAAAGTGGCCCTACTACCTCCATGCTACCAGTCCTGTACCTAAGTGCTTGGCAGGCCTGTCTAAGCATATGGCATAACTAAATGTTGATTATCAGCCCATCTCATATATCACACACACATTTAATGAACAGGGACATTCATCACTCAACATAGCCCAGATAAGAATTATAAATGTTTTACTCACTCCTAAGTGGAGCCATATGAGTACTGTACCTTTGGGCTGAATCCCAAATGGCGCCATATTCCCTTCAAAGTGCACTACTCTTGACCAGAGTCCTATGTACATAAAGGGAATAGGGTGTCATTTGGTTTTGGAAATGGTAAGATCCAGAACAACCATTTAAATATGCTTTAGTGAAAAAGGTGTGATTGCCAATAATTTTGGATTTGTCATTGTCTTTGGCATTGACAGAAAATCCGTAATCTGCTACTTCCCCATAAGGATCCTATTAGGATCCCACAATGGTATTATAATGACATAGTAATGTACAGGTAATCAATGTAAGTATTGCAAACAATGCATGTAAAACAAAATAAACAATCATATATTGTGAACCTTTGAATTTCATGAGATTATAAATATTGATAATATCAATATCATCCTGTCAACTGGCTTTGTTTTCATCCAATTGGTGCTGTCACGTTCGTTTAATGATGGGACAGACCAAGGCGCAGCGTGATATACGTACATGTTTATTAAACCAAATAAACACAACGACAAAACAACAAACTAAACGAAAACGTGAAATCCAAGGTAGCACACACAACATACCTTACACGGAACAAGATCCCACAACCAAACAGTGCCAATAGGCTGCCTAAGTATGGTCCCCAATCAGAGACAACGAGCGACAGATGCCTCTGATTGGGAACCACACCGGCCAACATAAAAATACACATACTAGAACCTATACATAGAACTACACAACATAGAATCTACACACCCTGACTCAACATATAAGAGTCCCCTGAGTCAGGGTGTGACAGTACCCACCCCCAAAGGTGCGGACTCCGACCGCACAACATAAACATAACAGGGTAGGGGCCGGGTGGGCATTCCGCCTCGGAGGCGGATCCGGCTCCGGGCGTGACAACCACTTACTCTCCGCCTCTCTGTTGCGCCCCTGGTCTGGTCTGGAGTCACTGCTTCCCCTCTCCTTCCTCCCACAATACGCCAGGCCCTGTCTGGACCCTGGTGTGGGAGACCCCGAACCTGGAGAGGGGCTGACGTCATGGTCTGGACTGGAGCCGCTGACTGGAGCCGGACTGGGCACCGGTGGAGCGGACTGCTTTGATCCGGAGTGGAGCCGCTGACCGGAGCTGGATCAGGCACCGGTGGAGTGGACTGCTCTGGCTCCGGAGTGGAATGGCTGACCGGAACTGGATCAGGCACCGGTGGAGCGCACTGCTCTGGCTCCGGAGTGGAGCAGCTGACCGGTGCTGGACCAGGCACCGGTGGAACGGGCACGGGCCGTGCCGGACTGGACAAACGCACCACTGGTCTGGTGTGAGGAGCAGGAACAGGCCGGGCCGGGCTGGCGACGTGCACCACTGGCTTGGTGCGAGGAGCGGGAACAGGCCGGGCCGGGCTGGTGACGCGCACCACTGGCTTGGTGCGAGGAGCGGGAACAGGCCAGGCCGGGCTGGCGACGCGCACCACTGGCTTGGTGCGAGGAGCGGGAACAGGCCGGGCTGGGCTGGAGACGCGCACCACTGGCTTTGTGCGAGGAGCGGGAACAGGCCGGGCCGGGCTGGCGATGCGCACCACTGGTTTGGTGCGAGGAGCAGGAACAGGCCGGGCCGGGCTGGCGACGCGCATCACTGGCTTGGTGCGAGGAGCGGGAACAGGCCGGGCTGGCGACGCGCACCACTGGCTTGGTGCGAGGAGCGGGAACAGGCCGGGCCGGGCTGGAGACACGCACCACTGGCTTTGTGCGAGGAGCGGGAACAGGCCGGGCCAGGCTGGCGACGTGCACCACTGGTTTGGTGCGAGGAGCAGGAACAGGCCGGGCCGGGCTGGCGACGCACACCACTGGCTTGGTGCGAGGAGCAGGAACAGGCCGGGCCGGGCTGGCGACGCGCACCACTGGCTTGGTGCGAGGAGCAGGAACAGGCCGGGCTGGGCTGGCGACGCGCACCACTGGCTTGGTGCGAGGAGCAGGAACAGGCCGGGCCGGCGACGCGCACCACTGACTTGGTGCAATGAGCAGGAACGAGCCGGGCCGTACTGGGAATACGCACCACTGGCTTGGTGAGGGGAGCAGGAACGGTCCGGACCGGACTGGCGACACGCACCACTTGCTTGGTGCGAGGAGCAGGACTGGGTTCCTTTATTAACCCCCGCTCCTTCTGCTGCCTAACCAGCTCCTCTCGCCGTGCCTCTATTCTTTCCTTCTCCCTTCTAGCCTCCTGTAGCGCCTCCCTCTGACCGAATACCTCCTGCTCCCTCTGAACCAATAGCCCCTGTAACATGGTGGCCTCCTCTCCTAACCTGCAGATCCGCCCTGTCGCGGCCTCCTGCTGCCTCGTCGTCCACACCGTGTGCCCCCCCAAACATTTTCTTGGGGTTGCCTCTCGGGTCTCCGCTGTCGGCACTGTTGGCGCCGTTTCTCCTCTCTATACCGGGCCTCCACTGTCTCCTTCCAAGGACGCCGATCCATCCCAGCCTGAATCTCCTCCCAAGTCCAGGATCCCTTACCGTCCAGGATCTCCTCCCAGGTCCAGGCTGTCTGCTCCTGGACACGCTGCTTGGTCCTCGTTTGGTGGGATCTTCTGTCACGTTTGTTTAATGACGGGACAGACCAAGGCGCAGCGTGATATACGTACATGTTTATTAAACCAAATAAACACAACGACAAAACAACAAACTAAACGAAAATGTGAAGTCCAAGGTAGCACACAGAACATACCTTACATGGAACAAGATCCCACAACCAAACAGTGCCAATAGGCTGCCTAAGTATGGTCCCCAATCAGAGACAACGAGTGACAGCTGCCTCTGATTGGGAACCACACCGGCCAACATAGAAATACACATAATAGAACCTATACATAGAACTACACAACATAGAATCTACACACCCTGACTCAACATATAAGAGTCCCCTGAGTCAGGGCGTGACAAGTGCACAAATACATAAGTATCGTATACATTTACATGACATTATCATGCCAGTATGACCAAAAAGCATAATTAAGTGACACAGATATGATGTTTGCTTATATGTCTATCAATTAATAACATTAAAAAAGGCTTGCGTTAGGTCATAGTTATTCAATCATTAATTAGTAATAATTATATACAAGATATCCCTAATATATTCAGAGCAGCATTAAATAAACATAGTTTTCTAATTACAATATTATGTAAAACTTTTTGTTGTATTGAATATATATATAACTAGCTACACATCCCATAGCAGTACTGAAAAGCATCCTAATGGGGGTTTGCTTGTTAGCTGTCTGAATTAATTATGTGACCTATGCAATGCCTCAAGCATAGTGTACGATGACGTTTCTCATGTCTACATACATGCAGACATGCATATAGATACTCACCATAGATACACACCATAGATACTCACCACAGATACTCACCATAGATACTCACCACCTGCATGTAATAGAACACATGGGAATACAGTATATACAGTACATTATACAGAGTCTATACTTGGATACATGCACAGTACTATGAGAGAGAGAGAGAGAGAGAGAGAGAGAGAGAGAGAGAGAGAGAGAGAGAGAGAGAGAGAGAGAGAGAGAGAGAGAGAGAGAGAGAGAGAGAGAGAGAGAGAGAGAGAGAGAGAGAGGGACAGAATGGAGAGAAAAGAGCTAGAAAAAGAGCTAGAAAAAAAGAGAGAAAGAGGATGTGTCACACGTGATAAACTCTACCTTGAGTGAGAGCATTTCTCCCCGGCATTCATCAATAGCACCACAAGGCATTCATGCAGGCAGGCAGGCGAGCAGTAGGACAGTGCATTAATGAAATGTTAATGGCTGAATTAAGCCTGAAATAACCATTGTAGCCTGGACTGCTGTGAGTCCATTAGCATTAGCGCTACATGCTGGGGTGCAGCGAATGAACGACTGTCTGTGTCCCAAATGGCATCCTATTTCTGACATAGTGTACTATAGGCCTATAGGCTCTATTCAAAAGTAGTGCACTACATAGGGGATACGGTGCCGTTTGGGACTCAGTCTCCCTCTCAGGCCAGGGGGCTGTGACCAGGCAGGTGTTATGACTGGGGCCACAGACAGCACTTCATCATGGTGACCTCTGGATGTTTTGGATTGGAGCCGGATGGGCCCTGTGACTGCACCGGCCGTCAACAAATTATTTTGGAAATTAGGAGAGTGGGGTAGAGGAGAATCACTTGAATACTGTTTTCTGTTGATTGATGATGAATAACATCAAGGACAATTTTGGTTTAGTTGTCGACCAAAAGGAATTCTAAAATGTTACTATATATGAATGATTGGCACTGTGTTGTGTACTGTGCTGAATATCACACCTAGCTTGAACCCTTATATTTATTTTATTTTATTTTATTTCACCTTTATTTAACCAGGTAAGCCAGTTGAGAACAAGTTCTCATTTACAACTGCGACCTGGCCAAGATAAAGCAAAGCAGTGCGGAAAAAACAGCAACAACACAGAGTTACATATGGAATAAACAAAATGTACAGTCAATAACACAATAGAAAATATATATACAGTGTGTGCAAATGTAGTACGTTATGGAGGTAAGGCAATAAATAGGCCATAGTGCAAAATAATTACAATTATAATTTAGTATTAACACTGGAGTGATAGATGTGCAGAAGATGATGTGCAAATAGAGATACTGGGGTGCAAATGAGTAAAATAAATAACAATGTAAATTACAATATGGGGATGAGGTAGTTGGGTGGGCTAATTACAGATGGGCTGTGTACAGGTGCAGTGATCGGTAAGCTGCTCTGACAACTGATGCTTAAAGTTAGTGAGGGAGATAAGTGTCTCCAGCTTCAGAGATTTTTGCAGTTCGTTCCAGTCATTTGCAGCAGAGAACTGGAAGGAATGGCGACCAAAGGAGGTGTTGGCTTTGGGTATGACCAGTGAGATATACCTGCTGGAACGCATACTACGGGTGGGTGTTGCTATGGTGACCAATGAGCTAAGATAAGGCGGGGATTTGCCTAGAAGGGATTTATAGATGACCTGGAGCCAGTGGGTTTGGCGACGAATATGTAGTGAGGGCCAGCCAACGAGAGCTTACAGGTCACAATGGTGGGTAGTATATGGGGCTTTGGTGACAAAACAGATGGCACTGTGATAGACTACATCCAATTTGCGGAGTAGAGTGTTGGAAGCTATTTTGTAAATGACATCGCCGAAGTCAAGGATCGGTAGGATAGTCAGTTTTACGAGGGCATGTTTAACAGCATGAGTGAAGGAGGCTTTGTTGCGAAATAGGAAGCCGATTCTAGATTTAACTTTGGATTGGAGATGATTAATGTGAGTCTGGAAGGAGAGTTTACAGTCTAACCAGACACCTAGGTATTTGTAGTTGTCCACATATTCTAAGTCAGAGCCGCCGAGAGTAGTGATTCTAGTCGGGCAGGCGGGTGCAAGCAGCGTTCGATTGAAGAGCATGCATTTTGTTTTACTAGCGTTTAAGAGCAGTTGGAGGCTACTGAAGGAGTGTTGTATGGCATTGAAGCTCGCTTGCAGGTTTGTTAACACAGTGTCCAATGAAGGGCCAGATGTATACAAAATGGTGTCGTCTGCGTAGAGGTGGTTCTGAGAGTCACCAGCAGCAATTGACTTGAAACTGAATTTCTGTCTATCCTTGAGTGAGTGACTTCTATTCTATACAGTAGATTTACCCTCCGCTGCTTTTCACCATTGACAAGATAAAACAGAGTTCCTATTCAATACAATCCAGAGACAGGAAGTCCAATTGTGGTATCTTTAATTTGATTTATTAAATTACTTATATGTATATAAGTGCATTGATTGTTGTAATAATTATGTTATTGTGTGTATGACTGTATATCACTGAAACATCATTGAATGTGGGACTAGCATTACAGTCAGAACAACATTAAGGCCACAGTGCGCTGGTCAAATGGCTTGAAATGATGGCCCTTGGTTTGAAGTGCTCTGGGACTGGTAATTAGGAACACCGATCATTATGTTAGCCTAAGGAACAGTAGGCCTAAGTCCCAGTTTATGCTAGCTACATCGTTTGTTTATACAGGCGCGCAAATGTTGTCATGCACACACACACAGAGACACACACAGAGACACAGACACACACACACGCACAAGCACACGCACGCACGCACGCACGCACACACACACACACACACACACACACACACACACACACACACACACACACACACACACACACACACACACACACATACACACACACACACACACACACACACACACATACATACACACACACACACACAGATGCTCCATCTTGATCTAAGGCCTTCAATGTTCTTCAGCACATATGGAGATGTGAGTCCCTAAATCAGCTTAGGAAACATCCACAGATACTTCATGTTACAAATTCCTAAGCAGATAAATTAAAGCTCTTAACCTAGTAATGTCCTCTAATTGTGAGGCAAATTGTAATTGGTTTAAACATTAATTAAATTTGAGTTAAAAAGCGTTATGCCAATGTTCAACGTATGAAAATAGTTTTTGTTGGCAATAAATAACTGTTTGTGCCCGTGGATGCTTATTGGTCTGTAATATACTGTATCATCGTTAGTGACTGATCCCTGGAAACAGCACAATGACAAAATGTATGCACTTACTGGTTGCTAGGCCGATGTGATGTATTTTTGACTGGTTGCTGGGCAATGTTTTTTTCTCTCAAAACATATTTTTCAGTTTGTCAGAAATCAAATTACTTTTTTATATTCTTTGGTTGTTCCCTTTAGATTTTAATCAGGGTTGGTCCACTTGAACTGGAGTTATTTATAGGCGATCTGGAGATTGTCACAGTGTCTGATTTAAATTACCATGGTGTGGAGACCATGGGTCCTATTCATTAGGCCATGCAATGTAGAACCTTCTGCAGAAAACTAATATGAGGTTTTCTAACTGGACAAGTACAGACCCTCCCTGTTTCAGTCCGTTTTTCTCAGTTTGATGCCTAATGAACACGACCCCGGTGTGTTATCAGAGGGCATCTGGCCCCAGGTACTGCAGTCCACTGCAGCCTAGCCCACTCCATGTTATTAGTCCTGGTCAACCGCCAACCACAGCAGCTGTCCATCCAACACAACCTATAAAAACCTTCCCACTCATAAACAATAATATGCAGGCAAATTGTAGGCAATGACGGACGTGCCACACACACACACACACACACACACACACACACACACACACACACACACACACACACACACACCCCTTCAAGGTCACCGCAATCCCCTCCACCCTCTCTAGTCTACGTGGCCAATTGTCTCTCACTATCCTCTCATGAAAACATCTAAAGTGACAAGAGGTGAAACTGCCCTGCACAATCTGTGCGACAACGTGTGACAACAGTGACTACCTTTTTGCCTGGGTCGGTCCGGGTGAGAGCTAACATGATGTGACATTTAGCACGGCCGTCGTAGGTTTTTAATAAATGATTCAAGCGTCTCCCTCACCGAGGGATTAAGAGTTAATGCCATCTCCGTCTCGGTCGCTAGGTAGCTCAAACTTTGACTCCTCTCGGTGAGCATGCTCCGGCCTCCAGGGATGGACAAATGGACACTTTGTCTCTCTGTGGCGCTGCGTCCCCCCCGTCTCCATTATCGAACCAGAGAAAAACACATCAGAGACCAGACCATAATCCTGGGTTTGAAGTTAAAATGTGGCATAGCCGTTTTAGATGTATTTTTCAATCTCTAGGGTAAATTGTGATTTGTTTTTCTTTTTTGTTATGCGGTTGCTTGTAGGTGCATGAACAGCATCCTAGTCCCTGGGAGTGTCCTAATGTGAATTTAATGACACGGCTCTGTGCGAATGACAAGAACACAAGGTGAAGGTGACAACCTTATTTCAGTTATTTTTATTAAATGTTTTTTTATGCTGGGCTTTTGTTTCTTAAAATTACTTTGACTATTGTTAATCTATAGCTATTATATACTAGTTTAGGCAACTGGCAGGTTTTACAATTAGAACAAAATGTATATCTACTTTTTTATTGAGTGTTTTTATCAGTCAATCAAACATATTATGTCAATCAAACAAATGATAGCGGTCACATGATTATCACAGCAACAAAACAGAAGCAAACGGGGGGTTGATACAGCAGTTTAAGACACAACAGTTGAGAGAATATGACATGAGGGGTACCTAACCAAGATCTTTGATGGTGGCAAATGTATATATACTTGATTTAGCTGTATATCTATAACAGTCGACTATGATGGCCCAATAATGATTTTAAAGGCCCTCCAGTGGTACGTCAAGGAGGTTTGTCTCCAAGAGTTTACAGGAAATCCAAGATGATGAAAAAGTGAGTTAACATACTGAACACCATTGACTGATATAGCCTACTCTCAAAACAGCTTTGCAGTTTAGCATATCAGATTGAGTGATGCTTGAGTTTTGGCTTTTGTGTGAATAGATGCAGTCCCAATACAATACTTTCCTTTTTCTTTATACAGTTTAGTAATTTTTTTCCCACTGTTGTTTCTGGTGGTGTCAAATTGTCTATGTATTGGTTTATCCTTTTGTTTCTCATTTCTCATCTTTACACTTGAGTTGATCACAGCAGTTCTTTTCCAACTATAGCCGCATCCTGTGAGCGAGACAGCTGTGAAAGCAGTGAGGAATCTGTGCAACCGACAGAGAAAAAGGCTTGCTGCTAGTATCGTCAATTTTAACCAGATTTTCCAGGGATATTAGGGAGACAAAAGAAGTGACATCCCAATGTTTCAATGTTCAGATTCAGACTCAATAGCTCTGATCTAAGATCCGTTTGAGAGAAGAAAAACAACAAGATCCTTTTGGATGGATCGTTTCCATCCATAGTAAGGTGACGCTTTGGAGCCATACATTTGCATTCATTATTCTCTTTAGCATATTTGATCAAATAAACAGATTTGATACGTTGTTTCGATACAAGCAAAAAAGTACAGTAACCTTATGGAGAGAGAGAGAGCGAGAGAGAGAGAGCTAGAGAGAGAGAGAGAGAGCTAGAGAGAGAGAGAGAGAGAGAGAGATAGAGAGAGAGAGAGAGCTAGAGAGAGAGAGAGAGAGAGAGAGAGAGAGAGAGAGAGAGAGAGAGAGAGAGAGAGAGAGAGAGAGAGAGAGAGAGAGAGAGGGGTTTTCTGAGTACTTTTCATAAACTGTATAGGTCTGGGTTGTGCCATTTCAACCCCATCATGTTCTATAATATAATTCACTCGAGATCATAGGGTGTGGTGCTTTGATTGGCAACTTCCCTAATGTTTTGGTACTATTACAGCCTATGTATGTTGACATCCATACCACCCACTAGTAGGGCAGACATTTGGGCCATAGACTATAAATTATGCAATTTGTCATCAGTCCTATATCAGAGAACCTGGTAACATTGGCTGAATCCCAAATTGCACCCTAATCCCTATAACGTGTACTACTTTTGACCAGGGCCCATAGGGCTATGGTCAAAGGTTGTGCATTGTATAGGAAATAGTGTGCCGTTTGGGACAGATCCATAGTTGGATATTAAAACTCATAGAAATTCTGTGTTTGGCCCAGCAAACTATTGCCATTGGTATGCATACATAATGAATTCCATCATATTTTTTTAAATGTACTGATTTACCACTCAATGTAAATGTTCTATATAGCCATAAGAAGTTATCACAATTGCTATATTTCTGAGCTTGGTATGTAGGTAACTAGGACTAGAACCTATCTATATTGATCCATACAGAACTAGATGTGTAATCCATATTTGAGGATGTAAAGACCTTTCAATTGAGTTACAAATACTATTTATTTTTCTTTCAAAATGAATAACAGACCTGTAGGGCAAGATAACAGCATATATTTAATATGTGTATATTTTGTTGTTATTTATGTATCCATAACTTCAGTCCCCCCACCCCACCCCCCATTAGTAAATAACAGTAAGTGTCTTGATCAGCCAGACTCGGGCTGTGTCCCAAATGGCACTCTGTTCCCAACATAGTGCACTACTTTTGACCAGAACCCTATGGGCCCTGGTCACAAGTAGAGCACTATATAGGGAATAGGGTGTCATTTGGGACGCAAACCGAGAAACAGGAGACGCTCACGCAGCAGTGTTTCTTTCCACCCTGTAGACAGCGCCCGCCCTTCTGCCACCCATCCCTTATTTTATTCCATCCCATGTATAAAACACAATGTGGGAATAGGTTTGACAGACCTACCCCATCTAATATGCAACTATTTTTTTGCTCATAAGTTGCAAATGGCTTCATTAAAACAAAAGCACTACCATAGGGACCACATAAAACATGCGGCTGCTACCTAATATGGTATTTATGACCCGGCTAAATGTAGAGTGAATTAAACTTTAAAGGATTGCAGTCAGGTAGACTGCCGACGTTTGTAAAGGAATGTCCATTAACAAGATGAAAGAAGGAAGTGAAGGGGCATTCCCTGGTGATTGTGGGAATGTCAGTGTGCAGGGTGATTTCGGAGGGGCGTACTGGTACCTATTTTCACCTACTGCCGTATTTAACCTCTTAAGGATTGGACCCTTTTTTTCAATTCTCGCCTAAAATGACATACCCAAATCTAACTGCCTGTAGCTCAGGACCTGAAACAACGATATGCATTTTCTTGATACCATTTGAAAGGAAACACTTTGAAGTTTGTGGAAATGTGACATTAATGTAGGAGAATATAACACATTAGATCTGGTAAATGATAATTCAAACAAAAAACATGCGTTTTTTTATTTTATTTGGGTTCCATCATCTTTGAAATGGAAGAGAAAGGCCACAATATAATATTGCAGTTTAGGCGAATTTAGATTTTGACCACTAGATGTCAGCAGTGTGTGTACAAAGTTTCAGATTGATCCAGTGAAGCATTGCAATACTGGACTATTTTGTATCAAGTCTGCCCAAATGTACCGAATTGGTCAATTGATACATTTTCAAGTACATAACTATAGAGAACATACAAAAATGATATGGTAATAGAAAATGTAAGTTTACACACTCCCAGGAATGTCATACATGATGGATCATTAGCTTATACACTAACTTTCACACATCTAGATGGCCGGGCGGGGTGGGTGTGGGTCCCAGAGACAGCAAGGGTTCAAACTGTAGAACCCAGTTCCTACATTTGAATATAAAAATTGATTTTGTCAAACAAAACTAGACTACATTTTATCTCTGGGACCCTCAGGATGACAAATCAGAGCAAGTACATTATTTACCTTCAGAGGTGAATGTATCAAACCAGTTGCCGTGATACGTTTTTTGTTGTTGTGCACTCTCCTCAAACAATAGCACGGTATTTTTTCACTGTAATAGCTACTGTAAATTGGACAGTGCAGTTATATTAACAAGAATTTAAGCTTTCTGCCCATATAAGTCATGTCTATGTCCTGGAAAGTTTGCTGTTACTTACAACAGTCATGCTAATCACATTAGCGCACGTTAGCTCAACTGTCCCGTGTACAGGCTGACAGGCCCACCTGCCCAGGAGTGGTGTGGTGCCCCTACCCACTTTATATATATAATGAAAATAATTCAGATATAGTACCGTCAAAAGTGACTTCTCTCTTTTTTGTGTGGTTTTTCGGTTTCTCTCTCTCTCTCTGCGAAAGTTTAAACTGTGGTAGAAAATAAATAAATTGGTATGTAATATAGAGGCATGGGGAGGTATTCTCTCTCTCTCTCTCTCTCTCTCTCTCTCTCTCTCTCTCTCTCTCTCTCTCTCTCTCTCTCTCTCTCTCTCTCTCTCTCTCTCTCTCTATCACTCCCCACCCTTCTCTCTCTCTCTCTATGTCAAGCGGGAAGTGATGCAGAATTTATATTAGAACAGGTTGAGGTCTAGATAATCACGAGACATGCTTGGAACCAATTGTACATGAATCAACCCTGGATTTCCCAATGGAGAGGAGCATAGAGAGCTACAGTAGGCCCTCTCAGTGTTCATGCGAGCCAGTGGCACTGAATACCTAGGATACTATATGAACCTACCAGGTCCTTATGGCTGAGGTCTGCTAGGGCAGTATACGTGACAAATTCTATTAGCTTCCTGTGTTTATGTTGGAGGAATTAGTTATCGTTGATGGGTACACGATATTAGAGGTTGGTGGTTGTTTATCATAATTAAACTGTGATAGGTGTAACACGGTTGAGACCCATTTAAAAGGATCCTACTCAGGACGCAATCACATAACTAAATCTTATGTTATCTCAGTTGTATTCTGAAATCAACACCCCCCTCTCCAAAACACACAGACACACATGCAAACTCCTCCACCTTTTTTCAATTTAAGAGCTTCACAGATGGACAAGGTTTCGTTCCTGTTCGCGTGACCTTTGTTGAATGTAAAATTTTGTGACACAAAGTGGTAGGGGTTTCATATTTGTTTAGCGTTGACTGCATGGCTCTAGGCTTCTGTGCCTGCATAATGGCTCAGTTAGCAGCACCGGAGGCATCCCATTTGAGACAACCTGAGATCACCACTCTCCTGATTAATGCATAAGCCATGTGCTCGCTTTTCACAGATAGACAGGCAACAGTAACAGACTAGACACTTTGAAGAAAATAAACTCCTTCTCACTGACGGGGAAGACAAAGGCAGGGGTGGCCGTCTTCACCGATAGTCCTGGGGTATTAAGGAAGTCATATATTTACTGGTACAGTTACATGAGATATCAACTGCTTATCTATTCTACTGTAGGTAATGCCATAAAATAGTGGCATATTGATGAATTGAACAGATTGTAAGACACTTTTCCCATTGTACTATCCCATCCTAAGTGCTTAGAGGGGATATCACAACGTATGGAGACATTTCAGGCCGCAATTCCCACCACACATCAGTTTGTGGTCTAGTGGTAGAGTACATCTACAGGATGATATGATGTTATTTTTTTGCCTCTTGGCTATGTCCCAAATGGCACCCTATTCCCTTTATAGCACACTACTTTTGTCCAGGGCCAATAGGGCTCTGGTCAAAAGTAGTGCACTATATAGTGAAGAGGGTGCCATTTGTGACGTAGCCCTCTTCGCTCACAACAAGTGCCCTGGGATCTGGGAAGTGACCACAACGAGTCATGGCAGGACCTCACAGTTGAAATATGGCTGTATGTGATCCTAAGGACAGATGTGATCTTCTTAAATCACTTCTTCATACTGGTATTAACTTCCCTGAAGAGTTGAAAAACATATGTTGGAATGAAATAATGGTTTTAACAGAAAGGTGCTTGCTGTTTTTAGAAACAGAACGGGCCCCTTTTTTAGTGAGTGCTAAAAAAGAACCACTTGCGTTGGCTACAGTGCTCCGACCAAAATGACTTGGATATGCACTGTATGCACTGAAGTTTATTACCGTGGCCAACCTCTATTATATAAATGTTTATTACATTACGCAAATAAGGTGCATGGTTAAATTACTCTTCTCAATCATAACATAATAATGAAAAAAACATATACATACACTTAACATGCAGCCATGCCGGTATACAAACTCTTTCTTATGTAAAATACATCCCTTTTCCCTCAGATATCTTCCTCCTCCTTAAGTGAACAAACTGTGTATCAATTCTTTAGTACGCCACTGGCTACATAGGTAAAGATGGGGACGTGTCGTGACAAGGGAAAGGCATCAACACAACAGAGGTACCTAAGGAGAGACAACCGACAACCTCTCTGAGGCTAAACGAAATGAGGCTTGTCAGGCAGCAGTTGGTGCTGTAATTATAATGGGTGCAGTGAATATCCAGGGGATTAGAGACGAGACACATAATGGAGGAAGCACTAAGAATTTGATAAGCCAAGCTGGGAAAATAGAGGGAAATAGAAAACATATTTTGTCAAAGTTGGCAGAACAGAACAACAGAAAGGTAGAAAAGAGTAAGACGTTGTTTGTGCTATCACGTTTTCCGATCTTCATTTCAGCACTACTGTATATTATTTTAGATTGGAAAAATACATTATTCTGATTATAAAAGTGCAGCATCTGATACTACGCCATATTTATTGGGAATGTTCGCATTGGTTCAAATGTATCTAGGTTAAATTCTCCCTTATAGTCCGCCACTCAACATAGAGAATACGCCACTGTCAATCCAATCTTTCTCCCCTGAAGTGTTAGATCAGGTGATTGTTATAAATAGGACAACCTTCCATCAACTCAGTTCAGTCGAGTTCCGTGACAGGATCAGAATGACTGATGACTGACTGTGATGTCACTCAAGATCACCATACGGTTGTTGAGGAACACGTGTTAGAAGGACTTCTGGATGCATGGCCTGAAGACACGAGAATGTGAGGAGATGGTATGCTTCTGTTTTCTTCAGGGTCATTTTGTGCAGGATTGGCAAAGGTCAACCAGGCCAATAGGCTGTAGGCAAATTAGGTATTGTACTGTTTGACTAAAACAGCTGGAAAATGACATGTAGGGTATATATACAGGCAATAAGATGTTCAGCTTTTCAGGTACCTATCTAAAAATAAATGAAACACTTAGGGCCAGTTTCCCGGACACAGATTAAACCTAGTCCTGGAATTAAAATCCCTTTCAATTAGAATTCTCCAGTGATCATGATTTTTTGTCCAGGAGTAGGGTTAACCTGGGTCCTGGTAACCAGCCCTAAGGGTTAGCCTGTCTGATCATAGAGCTGGTAAACCTTACTTACTTCTCCCTCCCAGGTGGTAAAACTCTCAATAAATAAATGTCAAATTTTAAACTTCATAGCAGGAAGCCATGGCGATCAAAGACTAAGGCTGTTTGAACTCAGGACCAATTATAATAGGAGTAGTTACAGTTTGGAAATTCAAATATTTATCAAGAAGTAATCCTGACGCCGTATCAGTTTCATAACTTGGGCAGTTTTGAGAAAAAGGTTTTGATCAATCTGACAGTTTCCTATACATAACGGTGGTGGATGTGAACACACGCAGCTCCAATGCGGCCTCATGTGCAGTTGATTAGAGGGCCAAAGTGTTTATTGAGCATCCAGATGAATTTAACATGGCACCACACATTGAAAGGCTTTGACAAGTCATGGTTCAATCCCACACACACACTCTGTTCCTTTGAGGTGATGAGACAAAATGTCAAACACTTAGATAAGGCCAAGTAAACATCAGTTCCGTTGTTGCTTTTAAGCATTTGACTGAAACATTGTCCAGTAGACCAATTTCTACAGTTGTACAGCACCGCCTTCTATTCTATTCCCTCTGTGTTCAAAGGTTCTATTGGTCCATTCTATTAGTTCCATTCTGCCCCATTGGTCTAAATTATGTCCTGCACATTTAGTCCAATCAGTCCAGGTTAAGGAAAGTGATGCTGTGAAAGGTTAACTACAATGTGGCAGTCAGGTCATGTCAGTTAAAAAGCATAGATATAGATGCAGATAGATAAATACTGTAAATCTATAGATCAGCATTTAGTCTGACATGTTCCTGTGATTGTTAATCTAGAAACCTATAGATCTACCTGAATAGTTTCCTACTACCACTAAAGCCTTGCTGCTTGGTATGCAATGCAACTTCTTCAGCTTCTCTCCCCTTGTGTGGACTTGGGCAGATGTTCCCAATACGGAGATCAATGAGGGGTACATTTCAGTGCCTTTGTTCCCTTCTGTTCTCTCAAACAAGGACGCCATTTGTGCAATAATTCAACAAAGTAACACAAATGGCATGTACGCGACCACGTGCTGCCCCGGTTGAAGCCCTGTGTGTGATGCCACTGACAGATGCACAGAGAGAGGGGTTTAAACAATGCTACAGTCAGTCCTACAGGAGGGGTGTGTGTGTGTCTGTGTGTGCCTGTGCGTGTGCGTGTGTGAGAAGAATGGGAACCAAACGCCACCACCGTTACCAACGCCACATCACTCAACTCCCATCCTCTCCTCTTCAGTCCCTCAGATAGCTACGGCCTCTTTGATCTGGCCTGGCATTCCATCAAGTGCCCAGAGATAAAAGACAATGGGCTAATCCATCCCGCCATCTGAAATGTATCATTGTAAAGCATCTCAATTTGCTACATAATCTACTCCCTTTTATCAGATTAAATAGATTTTTTTTAAAGCTTTGCCTGGTTGGTGTCAGCTACTGAGGCGAGTGAGCCTCTCTCTCTGATCCTAATAATATTACAGTCAGTAGGCCTCTTTTCAATTTGGTGGCTGTGAAAACCTTTCCCCTTTACAATCATTGTAAAGATTTTCTGTTTTTTGTTGTTTATTTTGCATAGTGTTTTTTTGTGTGGGTTGTTGGCAAAATAAAATGTGTTGTTGACAGCACGATGAACTGATAAAGGACGCAGACTTACTTATAATGCAGATGTAGCTACCAACAAAGATTGATTTATGAATAAAACTGCTGAATTGCCACCTACTGTATGTGTAGATTTTCTGTACATTACCAATATAACATTTTATTTGATAGACGTTGATAGATGCACAAAAGATGCAGGGCAAATCTGATACTAATTTGATATTATAAGGAAGTTGAAACAGTCTAAACATTCCAACACACTGAGGATTGTAAAGCAAATGGTAAACAACCATGATGCTCCTCTCCTCCCCTCACGTCTAACCCTAACCCTGATGGCTTCATATCTAATAACATCATTCATCTCTACGTGCCGGCATTTGGTGACACTGATTCATGGCACTCACATGCAGGTCATCTGTTAAATGAGATTTCCGAGATGGGACAATGTCATTGACCGCTGCTTTGTCCATCTCACCGCCGAGCCCTGACCTCTGACTCAGGATACTGCTCAAC
This sequence comes from Coregonus lavaretus, assembly GCF_964263955.1. NCBI lineage: Eukaryota > Metazoa > Chordata > Actinopteri > Salmoniformes > Salmonidae > Coregonus > Coregonus lavaretus. The sequence goes on along the minus strand of NW_028166329.1, from coordinate 35,322 downwards.
CACTGTCACCGAGACCATTGTCAGTCAGGTTCCCTCAATGGATCTCTGTCAACCATGTTTAAACTGGGGAGACACAATATGGGGGAAGCGCTGCCTGTCCAACCTCCTGAGGCTCAAGATGGTATAAAATAGGAGTGGCGCAGTGACAGTGACAACACATGAAATATACATTTCAAAAATGTATACTAGACATGTTCTTTCAAACAAACGTATTCACTGGATGATAGTTCACTGGCTAATTGTGCAGGTAATATAATACAGGAAATAGCATTTAAGTGAAGAACTTGGTCATGCTCACCCCACTTAGCAGCATATCATATTCCAGGGCTGGAATACCACTAGCTTCAAGATACTATTTTTTCACTTACCTCGTAAGTTCTGAGTATTGTACTAGTATACAGCTGGACGTATGTATAGCGTTCATGAGACTCAGGATAGGACATTGTCAACCAGGACTGCTGATCCTGAACTGAGCTGGGCTCTCCTAGGGCCGGTCTGTCTTCTACAGCCTTCTACAGCCCTAGATAATGAACCATCTGTGTATGGAAGGGCCTTTAATGCATATAGACTATATATACAGCCACAGTACAGCTGTTTCTCCACGTATTCTGTATGTACTGTATAGTCAATAATTGAGTCTCCAGCCCACTTCAGTGGTTAGAGTAGCACTACTTGTTTCAGCACAGAGGGGGATGGATGCTTTGCTCGGTGTGTAGTGTACTGGGTGTGTGTGTGGGTGAAAGAGAGAGAGAGCGTACTGTGCACATTCACTTCACATGAGACGTACCAGATCGCATTATTATGCCTGATCAATGTCAACCAACTGCTTTGTGGATTCTTTCTTTGAGGAGAAAAAATAAGAAATGTGTATTCAGGCATTTGAAAATGTCAGACTCGGCCTTAGTGATTTTTCGTAGAGCATAGTTATTATCCACACATGTTAGGAGAATAATATACATGTTTCTGTAGTAGACCCTTTCTGGTTGATTCTGTATCTGATCTTTCTTTCTACAGTAGCTATAATTGTCACTCAATATGCTGACATGCGTCGTCAGGTAGATTTGAAGGGTGCCAACTAAAGACTGCGTGTGTGTGCTTTCAGATCATCCGGGTGTCCAACGAGACGAGGATCGAGCGAGCCGTGTTCGGGAAAGCATAACCCAATCAGGGAAGTATGCTGTTCGTCGCGGGGGTGGCCCTCGCTGCGGAGCGCTGCACGGCAGAGCGGAGTGGAGTGGAGCACAGTGCCAAGCGAACACTAAGGCTAAATATTTGTATCTCAGTGGTAGACTTGCATTACTGAGGTCAGGCGTCTGGAATCTTCTCATTGTTTATAAACCGCTGTTGTTACAGTTGGGCTTTTGGAAAAAGCGCTATGAGAGACCAGAGGACTCCCATAGGGAGAGAGAAAAATTAAGAACATAAAATATAGATGTGTGAACTACAGTGAGAGGAGCAGTGAAATATGTACACCTTTACAAGACCAAGCTAGTCATAAGAAAGCCTAATCATATCTCATAATGACAAATAAGAACAACATGAGAAAAGAAAAGAAAGGAAGAGAAAACAATAGAGAGAGAACAGAAATATGCACAGCTTTTCTTTCCTCCAGAACAAGCTATAGTCGTAAGTAATCATATGCTACAACGACAAATCACATCTCTGGCAATCGTAGGTTGAGTCGAGATTAAACTGTGGATTATTATTACTGGAAATAATACCGTAGACGTATACTTGACTTATCCATTCTAGGTACAGAGTTGTAAGGAGCAAGCTTTAAGTTATCATCTATTAATACTGATCAAGTACAACATCCAAGGTATTTTTGACTCCTCCTCCCTGCCGTCTAGGAGAGTTGAGTTGTAAGCGGTATAAGCAAGTATCCAGTTAAGTAATTATAAGCCATAATGAAAATTATACCTATAAGAAACTAAATTGAAGATTATGACTGAAAGGGATAACTGTTTTTGACTCATTCTCTCTCTCCCTTGTAGGAATAGAGTTGTGAGGCCAGGCATTATGCAGGGTGTTATGAATTGTCATGTTTGATTGGGGGTTATTAGCTCTGTCTGTATTGTTCCTGTATGTAAACAGACTACTCAGGTAATGCTGTGATAATCGCTCTGGAAGCCCCCATCTGCTCTAGGGGGGAAGGATGGGTAAGGGATGGAGGGAGGTGCCCTCATTTCACATCCATTTTCCCAGGTGCTGATGGGACGCCAGGGGGGCCAAAGTGCTCTGTTTCATTTACCTAGAGAACCTCTAAACTGCATCCCAAATGGCACCCCTATTCCCTATGTAGTGTGTTACTTTTGACCAGGGTCCATAGGGCTCTGGTCAAAAGTAGTGCACTATATAGAAAATAGGGTGCCATTTGGGACGCATCCATGCTCTGCTCTACATATTCACAACCATGATGTGTCTGCTTGTATTGGTTAATGAGAGGAACCCAGCTGCTGCTGAATCAAGCCATCCACACTGCCACGCACTTGAGCAATACATTTGTATATTGGCTGAATACCAACCAACCTGACTATAGTAGGCTCAGGCTGGTACAATGGGTTCGTTGCTCAGGTGGTGTTAAGAATACCAGTGAAGATAAGTAAACAACTTGGCTATTATATTTGGGACTTGGATATCATCCAGGGCATATTCATCAGGCACCAAACGGGGAAAAAACAGATTGAAACAGGGAGGGACTACCTGAATTTGTCCAATAAGAAAAACTAATTTTCATTTTCCATTGCAAAACATTTTGCTACATTTAGCCACGGTGTGCCCTAATGAATACTATCCAGGATGTTATTGTTGGTTGGATGAAGGATAGATTGGGTGTGTCATAGCGGGACGGGGTCGGTCTGTTTCCTGCAGAACTGTTTCTGAGAGGCGATTCTCTGTGGTTGTAATTACAAGTCATTAATTGATAAGGTGGGAAAACTGCATTGATCGGGTGTCAGCCTATAAGAGAACAGCACCTCAGCACTAATTACCCTTCCGTTCTGCCATGTCTGGTTTGGTTGCATCCACTGATTATATGCATCCCAAATGGCACCCTATTCCCTATTTAGTGCACTACTTTTGACCAGACCCATATGGGCCCTGGTCAAAAGTAGTGCACTGTATAGGGAATAGGGTGCCATTTGGGATACATTCTTGGTGTACGGCCATCCAATAGCATACACGCCAACCCTGCAATTAGATTCTACCTGCAAGATCTATAAGATGATCTACATCCTGTTTTTTTCATGCTTTAGACTAATAGACTCTCTGGTAGTATGATTAAGCAAAATATATATTAAAGATATCCAAGTGGTAATGATTTACTTTGACATAATGCATTCATTACGCATCTAAAAGCATTTTATGCACGTGTTATAACAGGTCCTAACCGCATTATTAATGGTTAATTAAATATATCCATAGCATATCCATATAGTGCATTCATGTCATGCTATGCAAAAGCTCATATTTAGGTATCTTAATAGATGCATCATTACAATGACAGCGTGGTGTCATCATTAAGGCTGTTCTCAAAAGTGTGCTTCTGCCATACCAGTGTTGGTGAGTATACCTAAAGGCCAAACCACTTTTGAAAATTATGCTGATATATCAACAGTACCATTGCCCCATTTCCCCCATTGGCCTGTATAGGCCCATGACTTACCTTCTTCTTCTCGCTGATGTCAATGGTGCATGAAGATCCACACAGGGTTGAATCCTCAGGGCAAATTTTACGGATCAAATCGTGTAGTTGAGGGTCATAACTCTTTGGTAACTCATTAACAGCCCTCCTCCACATCACAATTAAGTTGGCCATACTGGTTTATAATGCACACATGAAAGGTATATTAATGAATTGTCTGAAGTCAAAGTAAAGTCAAATATATTTTCCCATTGATAAAGCATTTATAGCTAAGTACTTCATGGTATTTAACTGTACAGTTTGCCACTCTGATCTATAACATCAACATTAAAGGTCTATGTAAGCAGTCAATGTACTGTCATTTATATTTTCCCATTCATAAAGCATTTATAAAGCATCTATAAACATGCCCCACTTATCAAAAAAAATAAGGACACAACACAAATATTTTATTTAAATATTCCAGTTGCAGCACAGAAAACAATTGCTGAGGACATCGCCAAAGAATCCTACTATTTACATTTTTAAGTTGGACTTTTCTGGAATAGATTTCACAAAGATTCATATTCAAAGCATTCAGATTCAGTTCCTAATTTCAGACTCATAGCAATAACTATTTGAGTGAGTAAAACGTATTAACACAGGGTGGTAAAGCTAGATGGCATTTCCCCCTTATTCACTTATGTAGCCTAGCTAGCTAGCTAGCAAACAGCTAGCTAAGCCCCTGGCAATGTCAACACGTTTTCCAAATTGGTGAATAAATGTTACAAAATCGTCATAAAACTCATAAAACATGTAGTTAACAATAGTAGCTATGTCACTATTTTAAGACTTACAGTGAGGGAAAAAAGTATTTGATCCCCTGCTGATTTTGTACGTTTGCCCACTGACAAAGAAATGATCAGTCTATCATTTTAATGGTAGGTTTATTTGAACAGTGAGAGACAGAATAAATAAAAAAAATCCAGAAAAACGCATGTCAAAAATGTTATAAATTGATTTGCATTTTAATGAGGGAATAAGTATTTGACCCCCTCTCAATCAGAAAGGTTTCTGGCTCCCAGTTGTCTTTTATACAGGTAACGAGCTGAGATTAAGAGCACACTCTTAAAGGGAGTGCTCCTAATCTAATGGACATTGTACTTTTTCGCGTTACGAACCTTTACCAACAGGACAAATTCAAATACTTATGCTGACTTCACATGCTCATGGGAAGTTGGAAACTAGGAAGTGGGATGTTGTAAATCCGACATGATTGTGTTCAAGTCCTTTTGAAGTCGGAACAATTCTTCAACCAATAAGATTTTAGCTAGCTTCATAAGCTTGCTAACATTGCTAATAATTAAGTTAGCAGCTTGCTATATGATCAGACTAGCTAAGTTATCCATATTTTGTAGTTGTCAAAAACAGATTTGTTGTCATCATTTGGTTGAAAAGGTAAAAGGTCAGTGGTGAAACATCACAGCTCTGCATATCGGGTAACAAAATGTTATTTGAGTTTCCCACTTGTAATTCCAACTTGGAGGGTATTCAAGTGAAATTTCCCACTAGGAACTAGGAGCTTCCGATAACTCCGATAGCACGTGAATGCGGCAAGAAATATCATGAAGTTCTTTCTATTTTCACTACACAGGAGGAGAATGTGAGACATGAGAGGTCAGTGAAATGTCACTTCCGGGGTGACCTCTCGCTTCGACATAAATCATAAAAAAAAACTAATTAAACATTTAGTTGACCTTTTTGTTAACTATTTCATGACTGACATTGTACATTTGCACATTTAACTAAAATAACCAAAATAGCAGCCAGAAGAACACTGGGCTGTCACCCGGAAGTGATGTCACACTGACCTTTCACCTCTCTTCTGCAGTCAAAACGAAAGCAACTGGTTTCTGTCTCTTAATTTGTCCTTTTTTAAAGGGTTTGTAATGTGCCAAAGTACAATGTAAATAGTGAAATAACATCGTTAACTAAATGCTTCATGAGTTTTATGATGATTAACGTGTTGACATTGTGCCAGGGGCTTAGCTATCTAGCTAGCTACATTAGTGAATAAGGGGGAAATGCTATTTAGCTTTACCACCCTGCGTTAGTACGTTTTACTCACAGTCTGAAATGGGGAATTGAATAATAATTTGTCCGCTGTTATAACACGTTGATAAAATGCTTGTAGATAACACACAAGCAAATAACTTTTTAAAAAGAATAGCCGAAAGCATCATTTTTTTAATCAAACAGACAATATCATGTCAAATAAAGTCCTGCGATGAGAGGGAGGCGTATGCACCGCAGTTGGTGGAATGAAGAAGAAGAAAAAACGAGAGGGGAAGAGAAAGTTGACCGGCTTCATGGACTGTTGACTTGCCTTCCAAGGCTTTTAGCAGAGCTATCTTTGTGAATTTCCTTTCTGGGTAAATCAGAACGGAGGAGCAACAGAACACCACCAGGCATGCTGGAACTACTCTAGAATGTTGCTGAGAACTCCCCTTAATGCAGTTAATTTCTGAACGTGCACAGAGTGCTGTCAGTGAAGTGATGACATGCAGGACTTAACATAGTTAACATGGAATTCCCTGAACAGCAAAGGTTCACAGTGAGAGGGAGGCCCGGCACTTAACACGGAGACCGTCGGCCAGAGAGAGACTAGAGAAGAGAAAGACTAGAGCTAGAGTTGGACAACTATAGGGCTTAGTTTAACTCTATCCGCTGTACAGCCTAGTCTAGCACACAATTCAACCACCCGGCTTCAGTTGTGTGCCCAGGCAGGCATGGTAATAGAGAGATTTCCTCTCTTTCACTCACTATGCAGCACAAACACTCTGCCCAAACACTAAATGCCAAATACTCCCTATCCTGTATATTCCTCCAACAAAATAAAACAGACTTAAAATAAGCAGTTTTTTAATATTGACAGTAAGTCAATGAATAGCAAAAGTGTGCACAAGTTGCAGTTGTTCAGATATGTAGATGTGATTAAGTGCCAGATGGAGAGAGAAGTTAACTGTGTGTGTGAGTATGTGTGTCTGTGTGTCAGTCTTTGTGAGAGTGTGTGTGTGAGTCACTGGCCTGTAGATGGGGCTGCTCTCTACACTTCTCTCCCCTTGTCCTCGTGTTCACAATGAGTCCATTGTTCCCCGGCCTGACCCCCGCTCTTCTCCCTTCTCCTCTTGCATTTTGCATTCATGTCAATGTATACCTCTGTGTAACTCCTGCTTCTGAGTGGTTAGATGGTCTGTTGATATGTGGCTTTGGTGGCGGTGAGGTGGGGGAGAGGTGGGAGTGGAAGGAGGCTGGGGGAGAGGTGGGGGAGGCAGGGCAAGTCGCTGGCTGAAGAGGGAGTGGCTGGGGGGGTGAGCAGCACAGACAATTCCCATGACATTCTCTGGCTTTGTAGAGCCAAGAAAACTTTCTTCTCAGGAACACCTAATCCTTGGGCTCGGGCCAAGTACCACAATCTCTAAGCACAACGGACATGGGCCACTGGGGACACTTAAGAGCTTTAGGTGTGTCTCTCTCCCAGCTTGACCACAGCCAAGCATGAGGCAAAGGCAAAACGACCAAAGAAAATAAATTATGTGGGCTACAATTTTGGAGCAATTATAAGGTACTCGGTGGCGTATTTGAAGAATTCGCTCTGGGTTTAACCCACAATGTCCTCCTGCTTTTCAGAGGTAGTTATTTAGTGCAGAGGACTTTTTTTTAATCATACTTTTATGATATAATACATTTTTAAAATGACACCAAGCCAAGGGCCTGGTTATCATAGACAATTGTACATTTCTGTGACTCCTTAACCACAAAAGCAATGCAATGATTATACCATTTAAAATCCTCTAATTTAACCATTTAGAATAATTCTATAATCTCTAAATTCTCATTTTTAGTGCATCATGGGAAAATGAGTGTATTAAGAGCTTCTCTAATGTCTGTAAGGAATTGCATACAGTATCAGGGTTCTAAAAATGTATTCTAAAAAGCTTCTAAAAGGTTTCTAAAATGATTCAGCCTAGGTACGCTATTCCATTCTGTTATCATCAGAGTTGTAAATGTTATTTAAATGCTGTGTAAACAGAACTGGATTTTTGTCACCATTGTTCAGTCTAATGGAATAATTAAACTTGCTTTGGGCAACTCTATATAATTAATTATTAAGGTTATAGAGACATTTAGCCTACCCCAGCTAGGTCTGAAATAAGTGAGTTACCTTACTGCCTAGATGAGCCAATTGGAATTCTCTTAGCATTCCGGAATCCTCTCATCCAAACTAACCAATATGAATCGATTATTCCTATCTCACACACTTATCTTGTGATCGTTTTTCTTTTTTCCACTAGCATCACTATTTTGTTACTATTGTTTTTTGTTTTGTTTTTTTAGGAATTGTATCTTTCCAGTTTGTCAGTCACAGATTTATTTCATGTAGAACACTCAAGTAAGGGGATTAGCAGTATCTAGTTATATGCTTCTGATAACTCTTATCTCTGGGGTTCCCCAAAGCACTTTGGTGCTACATTGACCTGTTTTCCAGACTTTATAATCGTACCTCAGTGATTTAATCATTTAACCATGTATAATCTTACCCCTTTCTAATTTGCCAAATCCTCTTTCAATTTCCTTGTTGCAATTTTCAGCGGTACTGCTGTGAAAATGACTTGTTTCCCCACTTAAGATTAGCCCATGGTCTCTTACATTGGATTGGTTTAACTCTTACAGGAAGTTTACATGTGTAAAAGGTGAAAAATAGGTTCAGATTCAAAGCAATGCAATCAATGACTAAATCATTTTAATAATACACCATACATGGTGGATGACAAACACTGAGTGTGCGTCCAGAATGGTACCCTATTCCCCATATAGCGCACCACACCACTATGGGCCCTGGTCAAAAGTAGTGCACTATGTAGGAAATAGAGTACCATTTGGGATGCAGTTTGAGACTGAGACTGAACAGGTACATTGGATATTTACAGACGTTTCCCTCGCATGGGAAGTGAATAAAGGCTATGTAATACTCTAGTATTTACATTAAGCAGGTAAACATTAAACAACTGCAGGATCCTATATGCCCTGGAGGTTTACACAGCGTAAACGCATCACTTCCTATTCATTTAGCATGATGTAAACAGATGATACACACCAAGAAGACGCAATAATACATTAAAGTAGGAAACATTTGCCCCTTTGCCCTCTTCACAGGGAGGTAGGAACAGTCTGGGTGGTGGTGGGTGGTGTTATCGTGTGCATGGTAATATTAACGTTTGGGTGGTGATGATGTTAGTTTGGCTCAGGAGCTATTGACAGTTTGGATCTGTTTGGGGTTTGGTAATAGCCTATATCATGAACACATTCAGTTTACCAGCCAAGGCGCATATCATAAGACATTGAATCTGAGCCCTCCTCACTTCATCATACAGTCTATCAATGCAGTGTGTGTGCGTGTGTGTGTGCATGTGTGAGAGCGTGTGTGTGACGTGAGAGAGTGTGTGTGTGGGGGGAACGAAGGATGCCATGTAACACGCTTCACATCTGACACTCGACAAATATAGTTTGGGGCAATGTTCCTTTTTCATGTACAACTACACAGCACATCTCAAATTAAAAGCACATTATTGTTATTGACAAGGAAATACATTGCATTAATATCCCCAGTTCACAGTTGCCAAAAATGTGTTCACATTTATGCATAAATTAACAGCTAGGACTGTTTAAAATCAGTAGCTTTAGGCCATGATCTCTAACTGAGAAAAATACAGTTTGTGCCTTAATTTAATTCAACCATTTGATTTGAAGTCTGCATAAAAAAAACATAACACACATTCTTAATTGGTTACAAAAACATCTACATTTATAAAGTAAGAAGTTATAACAGAAAGATTGATTTCGGTTCCTCCTCATTGTGAATCATGATGACAGGAAACGATAGATTAAACCAAGCATTTCCCCTTTTTTCTTTACCAGTAAAACATAGAACTGAAGTCCTATTCGATCTTCCACTCTGAGGTGAGGACTCATTTTGCATTAAATAGATCCTCTATTTCTGTACTGGTTTGCCATTGTAGTTTCAGTAGTCTCAACTGGCCACTGGATCCTAACCTTTCTGCAGTGCAGTGAATCTGTCTGTGCCGTGAGGCTGCTCGTGCACCAGAGAGCTGGCAGAGTCCACTAACCCGTTTTTTTGTATTCGGCGAGACTCCTTATGTATATCCCAAATGGCACCCTATAAAAGTAGTGCACTTTATAGGGGATAGGGTGCCATTTGGAATGCAGACCCATCGCTCTGGTGGCAGGCTAAACAGTGATTTAAAGGCGGAAGTTTCTGAACTATAATATAGGGCTCTGGAGCCCTGTGTGATGCCCCTATCAGATCAAGAGCTCCGGTAGTGTTAGCAGGCTCTGATGGGCTACAGGATGGCTGGTGCAGGACCCAAGCTGTTCAGCCTAGCCTCAACAGGCTGCATGGGCCTGGGTTAGGGTGTCTTCTTGTCTTGTCTTGCCCTGGAGCTCTGATTGACTGTGGTTCTCTGGCTCCGTTTACACAGGCAGCCCAATTGTGATCTTCTGCCCAATGATTGATATTTTGACCAATCAGATCAGAATTGGGCTGCCTGCTCTGTGGTTCCATAGAACAATCTGTTTGTTGTTGATCCATTGTTTTATTACTATACAATACAGTGCAGCATCAAGGCAGAATATCATTGTTTTGTGATATCAAATTTGAATATAAATAACATGGGATTTTATCTTAGCCTCAAGTTACCCTTTTGATATCACATTTTCTGTAGCGTTTTTACATTTTGTGCTCACCAGTCTGCCAAGTTTCGATGTGTATGCTGCTCATTCACTTTCTAGTTCAATGTCACAGGAAATGTTCAAACCTGGGATACACACTGGTCAGTTTCCTGTGTATTGTGAACAGGGCCTTGACTCTAACATTGATATTACTGAGGTAGATGGCTCTTGACCCACTTCCTCTATGCTTAAGTCTTGGCTATTGTTTAGCACAGCGTAAATGACACCAAAGTGCTGATTTAGAAAATATACGATTGCTCATCAAGGTCTCTAGATTATTTAATGTAAAAGGCAAAGCCTTGATGGAGTTTGCCCAGCATTTCAGCCTGCATGGCCAGAGCAAGGGGTCATAGACGTATTGTTATCCTCCCCCTTTTATACAATGTAAATATAACTCCATGTTCAGTGGCCTATTTTGTTGCCTTACAACCTGGAATTAAAATAGATTTTTGGGGGGTTTGTATAATTTGATTTACACAACATGGCTACCACTTTGAAGATGGAAAAACAATTTTATTGTGAAACAAACAAGAAAAAATACAAAAAAACAGAAAACTTGAGCGTGCATAACTATTCACCCCCCCAAAGTCAATACTTTGTAGAACCCCCTTTTGCAGCAATTTCAGCTGTAAGTCTCTTGGGGTATGTCTCTATAAACTTGGCACATCTAGCCGCTGGGGTTTTTGCCCATTCTTCAAGGCAAAACTGCTCCTGCTCCTTCAAGTTGGATGGGTTCCGCTGGTTTACAGCAATCTTTAAGTCATACCACAGATTCTCAATTGGATTGAGGTCTAGGCCATTCCAAGACATTTAAATGTTTCCCCTTAAACCATTCGAGTGTTGCTTTAGCAGTATGCTTAGGATCATTGTTCTGCTGGAAGGTGAACCTCTGTCCCAGTCTCAAATCTCTGGAAGACTGAAACAGGTTTCCCTCCAGAATTTCCCTGTATTTAGCGCCATCAATCATTCCTTCAATTCTGACCAGTTTCCCAGTCCCTGCCGATGAAAAACATTCCCACAGCATGATGCTGCCACCACCATGCTTCACTGTGGGGATGGTGTTCTCGGGGTGATGAGATGTGTTGGGTTTGTGCCAGACATAACGTTTTCCTTGATGGCCAAAAAGCTCAATTTTAGTCTCATCTGACCAGAGTACCTTCTTCCATATGTTTGGGGAGTCTCCCACATGCCTTTTGGCGAACACCAAACGTGTTTACTTATTTTTTTCTTTACGCAATGGCTTTTTTCTGGCCACTCTTCCGTAAATCCCAGCTCTGTGGAGTGTACGGCTTAAAGTGGTCCTATGGACAGATACTCCAATCTCCGCTGTGGAGCTTTAAAGCTCCTTCAGGGTTATCTTTGGTCTCTTTGTTGCCTCTCTGATTAATGCCCTCCTTGCCTGGTCCGTGAGTTTTGGTGGGCGGCCCTCTTTTGGCAGGTTTGTTGTGGTGCCATATTCTTTCAATTTTTTAATAATGGATTTAATGGTGCTCCATGGGATGTTCAAAGTTTCTGATATTTTTTTATAACCCAACCATGATCTGTATTTCTCCACAACTTTCTCCCTTACCTGTTTGGAGAGCTCCTTGGTCTTCATGGTGCCGCTTGCTTGGTGGTACCCCTTGCTTAGTGTTGTTGCAGACTCTGGGGCCTTTCAGAAAAGGTGTATATATACTGAGATCATGTGACACTTAGATTGCACACAGGTGGACTTTATTTAACTAATTATGTTAATTCTGAAGTTAATTGGTAGCACCAGATCTTATTTCGGACTTCATAGCAAAGGGTGAATACATTTGCACGCACCACTTTTCCGTTATTTATTTTTTAGAATTTTCTGAAACAAGTAATTTTTTTCATTTCACTTCACCAATTTGGACTATTTTGTGTATGTCCATTACATAAAATCCAAATAAAAATCTATTTAAATTACAGGTTGTAATGCAACAAAATAGGAAAAATGCCAAGGGGGATGAATACTTTTGCAAGGCACTTTCTAATAATAATAAGTCTGGACACACCTACTCATTCAAGTTTTTTACATTGTAGAATAGTAGTGAAGACATCAAAACTATGATATAACACATATGGAATCATGTAGTAACCAAAAAAGTGTTAAACAAATCAAAATATGTTTTATATTTGAGATTCGTCCAATAGCCTCCCTTTGCCTTGATGACAGCTTTGCACACTCTTGGCATTCTCTCAACCAGCTTCATGAGGTAGTCACCTGGAATGAATTTCAATTAACAGGTGTGCCTTCTTAAAAGTTAATTTGTGGAATTTCTTTCCTTCTTAATGCGTTTGAGCCAAACAGTTGTGTTGTGACATGGTAGGGGGGGGGGGGGGGGGGGGGGGGGGGGGGGGGTGAGGGGGGGGGTATACAGAAGATTGTCCTATTTGGTAAAAGACCAAGAACATATTATGGCAAGAACAGCTCAAATAAGCAAAGAGAAACGACAATCCATCATTACTTTAAGACATGAAGGTCAGTCAATACGGAACATTTCAAGAACTTTGAAAGTTTCTTCAAGTACAGTCGCAAAAACCATCAAGCGCTATGATAAAACTGGCTCTCATGAGGACCGCCACAGGAATGGAAGAGTTACCTCTGCTGCAGAGGATAAGTTCATTAGAGTTACCAGCCTCAGAAATTGCAGCCCAAATTAATGCTTCACAGAGTTCAAGTAACAGACACATCTCAACATCAACTGTTCAGAGGAGACTGTGTGAATCAGGCCTTCATGGTCGAATTGCTGCAAAGATACCACTACCAAAGGACACCAATAATAAGAACAGACTTGCTTGGGCTAAGAAACTCGAGCAATGGACATTAGACCGGTGGAAATTTGTCCTTTGGTCGTGAGTCCAAATTGGAGATTTCTGGATCCAACCGCTGTGTCTTTGTGAGACGCGGTGTGGTTGAACGGATGATCTCCGCATGTGTAGTTTCCACCGTAAAGCATGGAGGAGGAGGTGTTATGGTGTGGGGGTGCTTTGCTGGTGACACTGTCTGTGATTTATTTAGAATTCAACGCACACTTAACCAGCATGGCTACCACAGCATTCTGCAGTGATATGCCATCCCATCTGGTTTGGGCTTAGTGGGACTATCATTTGTTTTTCAACAAGACAATGACCCAACACACCTCCAGGCTGTGTATGGGCTATTTTACCGAGAAGGAGAGTAATGGAGTGCTGCATCAGATGACCTGGCCTCCACAATCCCCCGACCTCAACCCAATTGAGATGTTTTGGGATGAGTCGGACGGCAGAGTGAAGGAAAAGCAGCCAACAAGTGCTCAGCATATGTATGAACACCTTCAAGACTGTTGGAAAAGCATTCAAGGTGAAGCTGGTTGAGAGAATGCCAAGAGTGTGCAAAGCTGTCATCAAGGCAAAGGGTGGCTATTTGAAGAATCTCAAATATAAAATATATTTGTATTTGTTTAACGCTTTTTTGGTTACTACTTGATTCCATATGTGTTATATCATAGTTTTGATGTCTTCACTACTATTCTACAATGTAAAAAACTTGAATGAGTAGGTGTGTCCCAACTTATTATTATTAGAAAGTGCCTTGCAAAAGTATTCACTATGTACAATGTAAAAAATAGTAAAAATAAAGAAAAACCCTTGAATGAGTGTGTGTCCAAACTTCTGACTGGTACTGTACTTCATCAGGCACATATCCGCGGAGGCATTTCCCAGAGTGCCAAGCCACCCCCACTCCACCCCTCCCTACCCTAGGGTTTCTCAACCAAAAGGTGTTTCCTGTTGCAGTGAGTCAGGCAACCAGTGGCTTGTAGCTTGTAACCACCACAGAGAGCCAGAGGCTCCGTCTCAAATGGCACCCTATTCCCTTCATTGTACACTACTTTTGACCAGTGCCCTATGGGACCTGGTCAAAAGTAGTTGCGCTATATAGGGAATAGGGTGCTGTTTGGGACGAAGCCTCAGAGAGCACATGGCCTTCTCAGCAGGAGATCCTGCAACCTCACTGCCCTTCCTGTTACACTCAGTGAATCACCAACTGACACACGGACACACCGGGGCCAAGATGTCAGGTGAAGTTACATCAGACCCCCGGCTCAGACCCCCATCTCTCTCTCACCGCCACCACCGCTGCCACTGAACGAACAGGTAATCAGCCACAAACCTGATTGCTCACTTTAGCCGTTATGCAGTGACCAGACGCTTCAAATTACACCGTCGGATTTACTCCGTCAGCCAGGAGCTGGAGAGCTACCTGGCTCCCTCCCTCATACCCTCCATCTCTCTCTCCATCGCTCTCTGCCCTCCAGTCTCCCTCTTACACAGAGTGCGAACGTAACATTTCTCTTAAGTGCTTAAAACATCTGTAGCAGCAGATCACATTGTGTCTTGGTGTTTATAACTGCGTCCTCTTGTTACACATAACTAACTGTGATGCTTACAAGCTAAAAACACTGTCAAACACACCAAAGTGTACAGTAACCATAGACCCCAGAAGTGTATTGTGTTTACATTATTCGTATTCTTATGCATACACTCCCTCATTTGCTTTCTCATTATGTGATATAGCAAGAGGAAACATTTAAAAATAGGTATTACACAGTGAGGTATACAACAGTGTACTCTGCATGGATCCTCTATGGTGTGATCCACTGGACGGCTCCCTGTGTTGTATGTAACTCATATCTGAGGAGGCTCTTCCCTTCCTGTCTTCCTCTATGTGTCCAGGGACACTTCACAATATGCAGTCTAACTTGTTAGCAGCAATAGGGGCCTCTCTCTCCGGTCTCCTCTGTGCTTCCCAGTGATGTTTGGAGGATGGGCCCGTCTTGATTTGAGCTCTCTAAGTAGTCCCTTCCTTTCCTCCGTCCTCGTCTGTCTGTCAGATATGTTGCTGCTTCCCCCCATGCTCTGGTGCACATGTTGCCTGGCACTTTACCCCCAATACAACACAGCCTGCGTGGCAGGCGGAGGCCTCAAACAGTTCCCAAGGAGTGACAAACTTTCTTTTACTGTTCTGGCTCCTCTAACTTATTGAACTACTCTGCATTCCACACTTCTCCCTGGTCTGTCAGAGAGAGAGAAGCAGGCAGCTCGGAGAGAGAGTGCAGACTGGTTCAATAACAGGGCTAACTAATAACGCTGGAGCCCTGGAAAACATTGTGGTTGGAAAGAAGCCGGGTTGGCGTAGTCAGCAAATTGTCCTAAATGATATTTGTTCTATCTTTCACTAATCCAGATATTTTTCAGTTGGATTTATATTTTTTTAACGTTTTATGGTAACTAAAATGCAAGGATCTGGGATATTTCCTGCTGTTGAATGGTAATATCAATTAATGATGTATACCTATTGATTCTGGAAGAACTCAGGATTGTGGCTTTTGAAGAAAAACATGCTAAGAAGACTATATGAAGATTTCATACAGTACTTCATCGCCCTCCCTCGCTCCATCCACCATTCCCTCCCTCCATCCTTTGCTGTGTGATGCCTGCAATTTTGAAGGTGTCTGTGTGGAGTGATTAGGTGGTGAAACGCCGCGTGGCGCCGTAGTGCCGTGGTAAAGGTGTAAAACACCGGAAGGGGGTCGTGTGAGAGGTGGGCTTGGGGGCGGCGCTCCGTCAAGCAGACAGGTTTTATTTGACATTATCTCCGCCTTTCTCATGGGGCTTTAGCTCCGAAGTTCCATCAGCTTTTTGTCACGGGAAAATTACAGGAGTGTCACCCCTCTCGTTGCTGTTCATTCAGGAGTGATCCTCAATTTGAATGAGGTACATTTTCATGCAAATACAGTGCCACAATTTCCAGCTCTCCTCTAATAGCTTCTTACAAATGATGTGCCATTACAACGAGGTTTATTTAAACAAATTTAATACGTCTTTAATCAAGCCCGGGAACGTTTTCAAAGGTCACACACCAAATCAGGCTAGCAGGGTATATAACCTATGAGAGTGTTAGCTTAAGGGGGGAAGGAGAGAATTAAAGTCATTTTAAGCAAATCTTTATTTACATTTTTATTCAGTTATTACATTTTATTTCATCACACACTGCATGGAACCCCCCACCCCACCCCCTGCTCATATATACACACGTTTTGCTTATGAAGTCATCTAGGCTGAGAAGAGATGAGCAGATGAACCTAGCTATACAACAAGTGACAATACAGACCATGATCCTTTGTGGAGGGTACACAGAGCTATACTATATACATGTGTACTGCTACAGTACTACTCACAATGAATACATTAGCACTGCTACCTGTATTATAAAGAATACCCTCCTATCTGCTATGAAATACTTTATTAAATAGAAATGAACTCTCTCATATTTCATTCAATTTACTTATTTCATGTGTGTCTGCTGATACAGTGAATGCTACAGTGTACCCTTATGCAATATTTGCACACTAATTTATTTATACTATGTACTTCTTTCTCTTTACAAATCTTTACAAATGTTACAATGATCCTTTTTGGAGTATTATATTGTTATCCTGCTGCAGTGAAGCCACTTGCAGTTTCCTCCGAGTCTATGAACAAAGCAATTTGAATGTAAAGCACAAACTGTATATCAGCATTGGCTACCCTGACAGTGCATGCAGGATATATTTCAATATGCAATATTAGGAGTGTAGCGTATTACCTCTGCAGTACATGTGCTTTGACCCATAAGGTGGATTGGTCTCCTTTACTCCACCCCTGTTTTACATATGCAGGCTCGCAGCAATATAGTACCATGCACATATTTAACTTCCAAATGAAATATTAGCATTTTAAACAACAAACAAGCCCCTTGCTTTATGTAGATAGACTACTAAAACCTATTGTTCATATTTCCTATTCTATATAACCCAAAGGTAAATAGTTTTTTTTGTATTATTCATATTATTCTGCTTTGGAGTAATATATTTGCTTGTTTACGGTTGGTTGTTAATAAATTGAATGTGACTCAGGATTATTTGATTAGTGTAATTTCTGTTGTTGGCCATTGTGAGACGTGTTTATACTGCAGTATGTGCAGTATGTTCAAGTTAGGTTATATCAACAACGTTCAGGGTTGATACATAAGCATAATCTACAGTATATATGATGCTAAATGAAATACCTCTTAAGGTATTTTCCAGGAGACAATACTGAATCATTACTAAGCTTTCTGTATGCAGGAACTGAGTATCTTAATTTTTGGTTAACCCATTCAGTGCTAATGTCTTTTCTTGGGCTGGCATTTACACAAAATGAATTGCTTGCTTAGACACAGCTAACTAAATAAAAGTCAGCAGTGGCTGATAGTATGAAAAATGGATTTTCATTACCGTTTCATTGATTCTAGTAAATAAGGGCCCAAGGCTCGCACAGCAAAGGCTGCAAAACGGTAATAATTTAATCTAAGGTGACACAGACCAAAATGTATGTGGACAAAAATCATCCCTGAATATTAAACAAGTGCCCAGAGACAAGGGAAAAAAGTGTTTGCAGGCACATTTAAAATGTATGCAGATTGCTGTCTAACCTATTTAAAAACAGAAATTAGAGATTCTTGTCATAAATCACATTTGCTGCCATGGATATGCCTTGTTATGTTGCTGTTTAACGGGCAACCTGAAAGGTTAAACCACTTGGTGCATTAAATTGTACAGTGATAATTAATACTTTTCTTCTGGCTATTTATAAATAGAAAAATAATAGAAAATGGAGTCAGCTGAACTGTGACAACACAGCCATTTTATTTTAGCATGGTGAGGATGGCAAAATAAAACCAAAGGCAAAACATTGAAAGAACCGGTACACGTTTAAATACCACGATGAGAGTCATATTAAATTGATAACTACCTTTCAATTTTGATTATGATTTGTTTAAGGTGGGTTTACCATGAAATTAATAGCTTGTTCATTCCTATAGGAATAGTTTTCTAGGAGTGTATTTCTGTACTTATCTACAGAAGCGTCTAGATAACATCCATCCAGGTAGAGCTAGCATCCATCTTACCTGTGGAACATACAGTACTTCTAGGTTAGCTAAGTGGAAGTCAATAAGAGCGCAACCCCTGAAGATAACAGCAAATAATCTTTGGCCTGTTACGACGGTTAGCCCTCGAGCCGGAGGACTCTCTCGGGGTGTGTGTGCTGTCACTAATTAGTAGCTGTTAGCAGCAGAAACTAGTGAGAACCTATTAATTTGACAAGTCTATTCCAGAGGTGTTGACCTCTTCACTAGCGCCTACAGCAACAGCATAGAATGACACTTGCAGAAAGAAGTGGAAAACTACCTGGTTACATCACACACATCAAGCAGGCACACACACAAACATGCACACACGCACACACACGCATCATCCATGTATCAGGTTCCCCTCACTATCCTACTCCAGTAGCAGCAACACCCAGAGAGGACGTGTGAATGCTAGCTAACAATGGCTCTCCACTACATGGTACATCCCAAATGGCACCCTATTCCCCACAAAGTGCACTACTTTTGACCAGAGTCCTATGTGCCCTGGTCAAAAGTAGCGCACTATATTGGGAATACGGAGCCATTTGAGACCCAGCCCAGCCTGTTGTGTAAATAAAGGGTCATCTCCAAAGCCACAGCTCTACTCTCTATGAGTAAAAGGGGACTTGACAAGTGTCCGCGCCCATTACGCCGCACTTCTTTATTTACCGACTTGTGCTCCAGTGGTTTTAATGCCCGCCTCAGCCTCACTCAGATTAACATGTCAGGATCCTGTAGGCCATAGAACAGAGACGAGATAATGGCCTCTCACCACCACAAACACACCATGGTTGCATCTCAAATGGCACCCTATTCCCTATATAGTGACCTGCTTATGACCAGGGCCCATAGGTCTCTGGTCAAAGTAGTGCACTATGTAGGGAATAGGGTGCCATTTGGGACACCCCAACGAGCTAGGAGATACAGTATTCCCTGAACCATGCTGGAGGTTTCACTACAGTACGTAAAGGTACAATCTAACAACCGTGCCTTCAGATTAGGGATTATTATGGGATACATGCGTGGCTCTGATGTTGTTGTTTTGAGGGGGGAGAAGGGGGTGATGGTGATGGTGATGTGTGTGTGTCTGTGTCTGTGTGTGTTTACGCATCCTGTGTTTCCCATCGTTCGAATGACCTCACAGCTCACGTAGCATTTACAAAAATGAACGTGACAGTTCTTTCCACATCCACATTTTTGTGTAGTTCTCGCATACTGCATATTAAACTAGATATTCACTTATATACCCAGATATAACCTCCCCTGACCATGTTGATTAAACTATTGGTTTAGCAGACAGAAAGAGAAGAAGGGAGATGCATAGTTAAACCAATGAGGGGTTTGATGCCTGATGTCTGAGCAATGTCCCAGTGAACCATCAAAGCATCTACTCGCTCTAACACGGTTTTCCACCACTTCTCCACCATATCCGTTTACGTGAGTGACCTTTTCTTGAATTTACTGATGTCCAACGACTGCTGCGCCGCGCTGTATCATTTTAATTAGGCTTCTTATTCATTATCCCGAATTCCACATTTTCAGCCCCATCCAGCGTGACAATGATGCCCCCCCTTGTTTGCCAGGAAAACAAAAACACACAAAAAAACAATGTTGTTAGAAGTGAAACTATGGAAACATTACAATGTCTGTATCTGAACGGTCCCAGGTGTCACGATCGTCTAGGAGTGAAGGAGACCAAAGCGCAGCGCGTTGAACGAACATGACTTTAATTAGAGTAAAGCACGTAAAATACAAAACAAAAGACGACTCGTGAAGTCCACAGTACAACGACTGAAACACGGAACAATAACCCACAAACCCCACAGGAAAACATACAGAAATAAATATGGCTCCCAATCAGAGATAACGAGCCGACAGCTGACACTCGTTACCTCCGATTGGGAGTCATTGACCAAACCTAGAAAATCACCACTTTGACACCCAACATAGAACAAAACCACATAGACTGCACACACCCTGGCTCAACATAATGAGTCCCAGAACCAGGGTGTGACAGTACCCCCCCCTAAAGGCGCGGACTGCGACCGCGCCTCAAAACCCCCAAACAGGGGAGGGCTGGGCGGGCATACCTCCTCGGTGGCGGTTCTGGCTCCGGCCTAGACCACCACCCCACCATAGTCACTACCCGCTTACGTAGGTTCCTCCAAATGACCCCCACCGGTTTAAGGGGCAGCACCGGACTAAGAGGCAGCACCGGACTAAGGGGCAGCACCGGACTAAGGGGCAGCACCAGGATAAGGGGCAGCACCTGACTCAATGGCGGATCCTGGCTGGCTGGCTCTGGCGGATCCTGGCTGGACGGCTCTGGCGGATCCTGGCTGAACGGCTCATGGCTGGCTGAAGGATCTGGCTGCTCATGGCTGGCTGACGGATCTGGCTGCTCATGGCTGGCTGACGGATCTGGCTGCTCATGGCTGGCTGACGGATCTGGCTGCTCATGGCTGGCCGACGGATCTGGCTGATCCGGTCTGGCCGAAGGCTCTGGCTGATCCTGTCTGGCGGAAGGCTCTGGCATATCCGGTCTGGCGGAAGGCTCTGGCTGATCCGGTCTGGCGGAAGGCTCTGGCTGATCCTGTCTGGCCGAAGGCTCTGGCTGATCCTGTCTGGCGGAAGGCTCTGGCTGATCCTGTCTGGCGGAAGGCTCTGGCTGATCCGGTCTGGCGGAAGGCTCTGGCTGATCCTGTCTGGCCGAAGGCTCTGGCTGATCCTGTCTGGCGGAAGGCTCTGGCTGATCCGGTCTGGCGGAAGGCTCTGGCTGATCCTGTCTGGCGGAAGGCTCTGGCTGATCCTGTCTGGCGGAAGGCTCTGGCTGATCCTGTCTGGCGGAAGGCTCTGGCTGATGCTGTCTGGCGGAGAGCTCTAGCGGCTCCGGTCTGGCGGACGGCTCTGAAGGCTCATGGCAGACGGGCGGCTTTGCAGGCTCAGTACAGACGGGCAGTTCAGACGGCGTTGGGCAGACGGACAGTTCAGATGGCGTTGGGCAGACGGGCAGTTCAGACGGCGTTGGGCAGACGGGCAGTTCAGGCGCCGTTGGGCAGACGGGCAGTTCAGACGGCGTTGGGCAGACGGGCAGTTCAGACGGCGTTGGGCAGACGGGCAGTTCAGACGGCGTTGGGCAGACGGGCAGTTCAGACGGCGTTGGGCAGACGGGCAGTTCAGGCGCCGTTGGGCAGACGGGCAGTTCAGACGGCGTTGGGCAGACGGACAGTTCAGGCCCCGTTGGGCAGACGGACAGTTCAGGCCCCGTTGGGCAGACGGCAGACTCTGGCCGTCTGAGGCGCACCGTAGGCCTGGTGCGTGGTGCCGGAACTGGAGGTACCGGGCTGAGGACACGCATCTCAGGGCTAGTGCGGGGAGAAGCAACAGGGCATGCTTGGCCCTGGGGACGCACCGTAGGCCTGATGCGTGGTGCCGGAACTGGAGGTACCGGCCTGAGGACACGCATCTCAGTCTTGGTGCGGGTGGCAGGAACAGGCCGGGTCGGGCTGGCGACGCGCACCGTAGTCTTGGTGCGGGTGGCAGGAACAGGCCGGACCGGGCTGGCGACGCGCACCGTAGACCTGGTGCGGGTGGCAGGAACAGGCCGGACCGGGCTGTGGAGACGGATAGGAGGCCTGGAGCGAACAGCGGACACCACCCGTCCTGGCTGAATGCCTACCCTCACACACTCTGTGTGAGGCATCAGCACAGGACGTACAGGGCGGTGTACCCCTGGCCTGGTGGCCTCCTGGATACTCCCCCTTTTCTCCTCCGTCAGCCCCGTCGTCCATGCCGTGTGCCCCCCCCTAAAAATTTTCTGGGGTTGACACACGACCCTCCGACGATGGCCCTGCTGCCGCCGTTGCTCCTCTCTCGCCAGGGCCTTGATCCTTCCCCAAGGTCCCTTGCCTCCGAGCATGTCCTCCCAGGACCACGATGTGCCCACCTGGGCCATCGCCAGCCTCTCTATCTCCTTGCCCGGTGCCTCCTCCCATGTCCAGTCTCCCTGCTCCTGGACACGCTGCTTGGTCTTTCTTTGGTGGGTTATTCTGTCACGATCGTCTAGGAGTGAAGGAGACCAAAGCGCAGCGCGTTGAACGAACATGACTTTAATTAGAGTAAAGCACGTAAAATACAAAACAAAAGACGACTCGTGAAGTCCACAGTACAACGACTGAAACACGGAACAATAACCCACAAACCCCACAGGAAAACATACAGAAATAAATATGGCTCCCAATCAGAGATAACGAGCCGACAGCTGACACTCGTTACCTCCGATTGGGAGTCATTGACCAAACCTAGAAAATCACCACTTTGACACCCAACATAGAACAAAACCACATAGACTGCACACACCCTGGCTCAACATAATGAGTCCCAGAACCAGGGTGTGACACCAGGTCTAATCCATGACCTCTAATGAGGAAGAAATCTAGCCACAGTCATCAGCGTTAATCCAACACACACACAGTGTGCTGGCTCCCATACTCCTGGATTAAACCACTCAGGAGGGTTACGGGATTACAGCCCCCCCCCCCCAAAACAAAAAAATACATTTGGCATTTTGTCTTCACTTTCTCTCTTGGTACTTTTTCTCCTCATTCATCCATCATTTTTCTCCCTCCCTTTCTGGTTTTTATTTCATTGATCTATTGTTGGTACTTTTGAGCTCAATTTGTTAAGCAGTTATGCTGGCGGTAATTCAATGATCACAGTATTGTCTGGATGGTTTCAGGCTGGCTTCGTGTATACTATAGAGAATGAACTACTGAGTGAACTACTGTAGTCTCCCCCAAGCAGAACTTGCTGCATTATAGCACACTGGGTGACCGAGACCCTCCCCCTCCAAATGCTTTGTACCTCCTCAATATAATCAAGCAGTTTTTCATTGCAGCACAATATGAACTATAACCATGTTTTTAGGTGTTGGGAGAAAATTAAGAAAAGGTAAGGATCTGGATGCTAGAGTAAGCACCATATTATACCAACTCCTTACTTTTATGATACAGTAGTGAACTCTACAGTACATATATGACTAAAGCCCTTAAACCCATTGTAAAGGGGCCACATTTTTGTTATTTGTTAAAAGCTATGTCTTTCGTGAAGTGTGTTCCAAAGATTATACAATATTTGGTGATTATTCGGAATAATTAACAAAGATAAACACAGTGCTAAATGGTTCTTGTTCCAGCTAATAGAGGTAGCCCCTGGCCATTCTCTAATTATTCCTATTAGAAATTAAATCATTCCCTAGCATTCTTCCGTTTTTCATCAAGCACTGGAAATAACCTTTTAGGCTTTTAAATGAACTCAAAGCTGGAGTTGATATGTATGGACACTGCATTTGCCTTTCGCTGTTTCAACAGACCATCTAAGTCTGAGAGCTATCCTTCGCCATGCAGTTATTTTGACCTCTTTATCCAAATACGTAGTGTTGCCAAGTACTTGTACTAATATCATTGCTACACACATTTCAGGGAAGACATTTGCTATGTCCTACGTTGTCCTTTGATTTTCAGTGTAGGCAAGTTGTTACAGTAATCGCTCACCTTCCTCAAAACATAAATGGAAACATCTTAGTCAGCTTTATTTCTTACTTACCGATCACATTGCACACATCCTTACCAAGAAATCCCAAAATAATTTGGCTCACCTCTTCCCTTTTTGTTTCTGATCAAACTGTAACCTTTGAGAAACTCATACGACAACAGTGTGGCTTGAAGACCGACACAAATCTGAAGTATCATAGTTTGCAATCATTCAATGCATTCCTGGACAATTGTATAGAAACTCACTCTATAGAGACTAGCTAATATAAATAAGAGTTGTATGGTTTTATACTTGACATATAAAGCTTCATTGTGACTCATGACCTAGAAAATCTGGGGCATGCACACGAGAAGAGAAGGCAAAGGCAAACTATGCTGTTTCATCTGTGAGCGATTCAAAAGATATGCGTAGTAGAAATGTTAATGTCATTTTTCATGTACATATTAAAACTGCATCAGCAAATTCCATCTCTTCTGCAAAAAAAAATTCTACTCCAAGCTTATAATTAATTGACTTGCTTGTGATTCAAACATTAG
Source organism: Coregonus lavaretus (assembly GCF_964263955.1). Lineage (NCBI taxonomy): Eukaryota > Metazoa > Chordata > Actinopteri > Salmoniformes > Salmonidae > Coregonus > Coregonus lavaretus. The sequence continues at coordinate 10,820 of NW_028166329.1, read as the reverse complement.
TTTTTCTGTCATTGGACTGTTTGCTCTAATTGTTAAACAGCAGATGAAGGCTAGAGAAAGAAAAGATCACAGTGAGAAGAAGGTGACGCATTTCAGTGGCAAAATTGAACAGTGCTCCAAAATACCCCTTGTTTGAGTCCTTCATCAATAGGTAATGCATAAAACCTGTGTGATTCCATAGCAGAGACAGTAGTTTTATCAGCTGTCATTGGTGAGATTTGAGACTGTAAAATAAAATGCTCTGTTCATTGTTTACACTAGAGCAAACACGCCATAAAATGTTATCTTGGAAGTCTTTTTATTCAGCCATTTTGTGCTTAATCTGAGACAAATAGCTAGCTGAGTTCCCAGCAATGGTCCTTACAGTCATTGTATCATTCCAAGAAACGTCCATCCATGCCATCACATGCTCTTGGTGTTGATTAACAGCCTCTATCTTGTTTGATTGGTTAAAATATCTGACATGCTTGAGCTTGCCCTCAGCGATGTTACAACGCCCCCAGTTTGGAGTTCTTGAGGTATATAGATTCATTTTTTTGTTAAAGTTATCTTAAAGCTAAGGTCTAATCATCTTGTCGAACATACCTTATCCAAATGAACAGTTGCAGTGTTGCATTATAGTAACAGCAGGTACTATGGGCTCATGTCTTACAGTTTTAGGAGGGAGGCCTTGCGTGCCTGTGTGATTGATGCATGTAATTCAGCAGCGGTGAACAAGTGCATCTGCGCGTCGCTTTAGGAAGTGCTGAGCACCTTTCGTGGGACAGATGTGGGTGGCCAGAGGGAAACGAGCAGAGCATTTTCTGCCTGTTCTGTCCAACCTGCCGTTTCCCTCAACATCTGTTCTCCATTATCTCTCTGCCTGCCCTGACCGGCTCTCTCTCATAATTGTTACATCTGACATCAGTCAAAGACCTGCAGTTTTTGCTACAGCTGTAGGTGTAATGTTATTAATGTGAAGTTACGCAAGACAAGGTGGAGGCGTAGTAAGACTTTTTAAGGGAACTGTAGGTGTAATATGAAGTTACATAAGAAAAGGTATGGGAGGCAAATTATTACTTTTCAGATGCAATCGTGACATTAGAAAATGAATGCTTTGCTTCTTTGGTTCTTTACTTACCTACTCCTTTGCTCTTGTGTTTGATTGAGTTGTGAGGACACAGGGACTTGTACCTTGTTGAGGCCTCAGAAGCCTTTACTTCATCATATCCTCTCTCTCTTCACGTGAGCGCTGCAGCAGCAGTGATAGAGCAGCCCAAAGGCTGGCTGTGCACTTGTAAACCATGAGAAGGTCCGGCTCTATTGTTGCTCCTTGTGGTCGAGAACTCATTTTAATCACACAGCTACACTATGCTGATGGATGGTATCATAAACTCAGCAAAAAAAGAAATTTCCCTTTTTCAGGACCCTGTCTTTCAAAGATAATTCGTAAAAATCAAAATTACTTCACAGGTCTTCGTTGTAAAGGGTTTAAACACTGTTTCCCTTGCTTGTTCAATGAACCATAAACAATTAATGAACATGCACCTGTGGAACGGTCGTTAAGGCACTAACAGCTTACAGACGGTAGGAAATTAAGGTCACAGTTATGAAAACTTAGGACACTAAAGAGGCCTTTCTACTGACTCTGAAAAACACCAAAAGAAAGATGCCCAGGGTCCCTGCTCATCTGCGTGAACGTAACTTAGGCATGCTGCAAGGAGGCATGAGGACTGCAGATGTGGCCAGGGCAATAAATTGCAATGTCCGTAATGTGAGACGCCTAAGACAGCGCTACATGGAGACAGGACAGACAGCTTATCGTCCTCCCAGTGGCAGACCACGTGTAACAACACCTGCACAGGATCGGTACATCCAAACATCACACCTGCGGGACAGGTACAGGATGGCAACAACGACTGCCCGAGTTACACCAGGAATGCACAATCCCTCCATCAGTGCTCAGACTGTCCGCAATAGGCTGAGAGAGGCTGGACTGAGGGCTTGTAGGACTGTTGTAAGGCAGGTCCTCACCAGACATCACCGGCAACAACGTCGCCTATGGGCACAAACCCACTGTCGCTGGACCAGACAGGATTGGCAAAAAGTGCTCTTCACTAACGAGTCGCGGTTTTGTCTCACCAGAGGTGATGGTTGGATTCGCATTTATCGTCGAAGGATTGAGCGTTACACCGAGGCCTGTACTGGAGCGGGATCGATGTGGAGGTGGAGGGTCCGTCATGGTCTGGGGCGGTGTGTCACAGCATCATCGGACTGAGCTTGTTGTCATTGCAGGCAATCTCAATGCTGTGTGTTACAGGGAAGACATCCTCCTCTCTCATGTGGTACCCTTCCTGCAGGCTCATCCTGACATGACCCTCCAGCATGACAATGCCACCAGCCACACTGCTCGTTCTGTGCGTATGATTTCCTGCAAGACAGGAATGTCAGTGTTCTGCCACGGCCAGCGAAGAGCCTGGATCGCAATCCCATTGAGCACGTCCGGGACCTGTTGGATCGGAGGGTGAGGGCTAGGGCCATTCCCCCCAGAAATGTCCGGGAACTTGCAGGTGCCTTGGTGGAAGAGTGGGGACATTGCAACTGGCAAATCTGGTGCAGTCCATGAGGAGGAGATACACAGTTGTTGAATCTTGTTATGTTCATACAAATATTTGCACATGTTAAGTTTGCTGAAAATAAACGCAGTTGACAGTGAGATGACGTTTCTTTTTTTGCTGAGTTTATTTATACAGATGTTGTTGGCCAAGTGACCTTCAGAACCTGGAGGTATTTCTTGAAAGCTCAGGGCCAGGGGAAGCAGGTGCATGTCTAAGACTTTGCAAGGTGCTCCATTTGAAGATGTTCAAATGATTGTGAGTAAGTGAACACCCATGCGTAGAAAAACCTTGTCTGTTTTTGTCCAAATGAAGAGGTACTTCCTCTTTTCAGTGACAACTGAGTGTCAACTGTCTGAAGACATAACTTCCTCATAACCAATCAGGTGGAAAGGTATAACAGTTATTGTAAACACCCTATACACATTAGAGACAATCAAATGCCGTGAACCCTGTGAAACGTTCCTAAACAATATTAGAGGCTGGTTTTCCAGACACAGATTAAGCCTAGTCCTAGACTAAAAGGATGTTCAAAGGAGATTCTCCATTTAAAGTGCTACTTAGTCCAAGACTAGGTTTAATCTGTGTCCTGGATCCAGCCCTAGGTGATTGAAATGGGATGTTCTAAGTTCTAATGCTTCATTACCTAAGCCACTGGTCACAAATGAATCACCTTCAAGAGCTTCACAAAGAAACACTACAAGGTTTTGGTTCATTATTCATAAATTAGTGATGGATGTTTGAAAAGGTGCCATTCATCACAGGTTTCTCCAATTATGCTGAGTTAGTAAAAGGTCAATTTCTGTCATGCTTTTTTCCAGGAGAATGGAGAAAGCAGAACAGAGGAATAGCTTCCCTTTTGATGATTAGTTCATTATCACAGTGATCATGTTCAAAAGGCTCTCACAAACACAGTGAGATACGATTGAAGATGACCATGTCTACAGCCCAAATATAGTAATTTGGGCCTCGAGGTGGGCCTTGAGGTGGGCTTTGAGTTGTCCTTGAGGCACCCCTCTCTCATCGTATTACACTTATTGTGCAGATAAAAAGATTCCCCTTCGTGACTTGAGGTGTCAAGTTCAGCAATCTGCATGTCCCACCTCTCTCTTTCTCTTTTTCATATTGTCTACAAAAAATATTCCCCTTTGTTTGATTGACACAGTAAAACTACACACACACACGAAGAGAAGGTAATTGCGAGATGATCGGCCCACCTAGGCAACGAACTGTTCAAACATATTGCATTTATTTGTCTTAGGCCATTGCTGGCGCTGAACTTTCCAAATGACTGTCTCCAGATTCTCCTCAGCTCGTCTGAGACTGTCCAGGGCTGCGCTGTTGAGGGTTTGAAGCTGTAGCAGGTCGGTCTGTGTAGCCAACAGGCAGAGAGAAAGAGAGGGGAGGAGGAGAGAGAGACAGAGAGAGAGACAGAGGGAGGGAGAGAGAGTGTGTGAGAGAGAACGAGCAAGTGATCTGGAGAGAGAAACAGAGAGAGAGATAGAGAGAGAGAAAAGGAAGAAAAATACTTGTCTTTTGAAGGTTCCCCACAGCTGTGGAAACATTGGCCTGTGCCTGGGAGGAAACCATCTTCAAACAGCTGCTTCAGGTGACTGAACACCTTGAGTTCCATTCATCAAGAGCTGTTTACTCTGGCTGACAGGCCCAACCCACCGAGGAATTGACTTCGCAAAGCAAGATGGATGCTCTACACACGACTGTGAGAACCGACCAACCACAGACGGTCAAAGCTAAGGCAATCCCAAGAGTTGGCGTCTGGTCAAATGGAGTCTTACGCTGTGTCAAAAATGACAACCTATTCCCTATATTGTGCACTACTTTTGACCAGAGCCCTATTGGCCCTGGTCAAAAGTAGAGCACTAAATAGGGAATGTGGTACCATTTGGAACGCAGACTTACAATGTATTCTTACTTGGAGGTGAGTGGTTGGGGTTGGCCACTGACCTGGGTGATCCTCCCAGATAGTAAAATAAATATTGGATTTACAGAGCCTTACAGTATTATCAGAATGGTTTGCTGAAATAATTTCCACCCAACCTGATTGGGATTGAAGCATTCCCAAATCCTCAGAAAAGTGGTGGTCCATGACTCTCATTGCTTCCTCCTGGATCTGTAGAATGTAAGGGTTCTGAAGCTCCTCTGAGCAGTGATGTCATGGCAGTACCATATTCCAAATTCATGTGAGACAACTCTCCCACCTCACCAAGAAGTGAAAATGTTGAAGTTTTAGGGCAGGTCTAAGATAGGCCTACATGGTTAGATCTAATCCAGTAATATCATTGGGTTGGGCAGCATGGAGCTAGCTAGCCTCAGGGGCTTGCTGTTAGCGATGACATTAATTTCTAAATTTATGTCCCTCCCAAAACAAATCCCCCATCTTCCCTTTACCATGCTCCTCCTGAGCACAGATAAGCCAACACTTCCTCTCTTTCGTTTATTTTCTTAAGGGTTTAGTGGTATGCTTTATATTGGTCAGTACAAAGCCTCCGGCTCTAGTAAGTCAAGAGCCCTGAACGAATATAAGTATATGAAACCTACACCTGTGCTGAACTTTTGGCCCAATGGTCGTTCCTTCACTGATACTTCCTCAAAATACAATGAGGAAGACAGTTTGTTTACGTTGCAGCCAGGATGTGAATACTTATCAGGGTAGAGTATCTGATTACATACCACTTAATGATGTGTGCTTAATGATGGCCAATTCCCATGCTCTTCTTCCCCGACAAATATTTATCAACTGAAGGTGATATAATTATTAAAATACCATGAAGTAAACATATCCAAACTAATGTCATATTAATAATAGCATGACTAAAAACAGAGGGGGGGAAATAAGTAACTCTGAAGTGCCTACAACAATGTCTAATTTGGAATAACCTGCTGTCCCTCAGGATGAAATCCCATGTCCAAAGGGTTGTAGAGCCTCCCCTCACCGCCCCAGGCTCTCTCCCATATGTTTAACACTAACATCTACATCTGTAATAATACAGGGTCATTTGTTGTGATTATGTTCCCTTTATCTCCAACCTGTATCTAATTTCCACAACATCCTCGGCGCTACCTTCCCTTGTGTGGGGTGTTTTTGCTTGCTTGTCGTTGTAGTAAACTCCCGCCTGGGGAGTATATACACTGCTTTAACTCATCGTAGGATACCACCGTGGAAGATCTGACGCCTGTAGCAGAAGAGGGCTACTGAGCTTTGCTTTTGTTTGTTTCGCACAGACACATGGAAGTGGACCAATTCAATATGTGGCTATAGGAACGGTCGGATATGAGATAGGGTCATTCGAAAGTTGACGTGACAAGCAGAGATGTTTTTTTATTTTTTTACATTTTTTTCACCTTTATTTAACCAGGTAAGCCAGTTGAGAACAAGTTCTCATTTACAACTGCGACCTGGCCAAGATAAAGCAAAGCAGTACGGTAAAAAACAACAACAACACAGTTACATATGGAATAAACAAAACCTATAGTCAATAACACAATAGAAAATCTATATACAGTGTGTGCAAATGTAGTAAGTTATGGAGGTAAGGCAATAAATAGGCCATAGTGCAAAATAATTACATTTACATTTTAGTCATTTAGCAGACGCTCTTATCCAGAGCGACTTACAGATAGTGAGTGCATACATTTTCATACTGGCCCCCCGTGGGAAACAAACCCACAACCCTGGCGTTGCAAGTGCCATGCTCTACCAACTGAGCTACAGGGGACTACAATTATAATTTAGTATTAACACTGGAGTGATAGATGTGCAGAAGATGATGTGCAAATAGAGATACTGGGGTGCAAATGAGCAAAATAAATAACAGTATGGGATGAAGTAGTTGGGTGGGTTAATTACAGATGGGCTGTGTACAGGTGCAGTGATCGGTAAGATGCTCTGACAACTGATGCTTAAAGATAGTGAGGGAGATAAGTGTCGGTAGGATAGTCAGTTTTACGAGGGCATGTTTAGCAGCATGAGTGAAGGAGGCTTTGTTGCGTAATAGGAAGCCGATTCTAGATTTAACTTTGGATTGGAGATGATTAATGTGAGTCTGGAAGGAGAGTTTACAGTCTAACCAGACACCTAGGTATTTGTAGATGTCCACATACTCTAGATCAGACCTGTCGAGAGTAGTGATTCTAGTCGGGCAGGCGGGTGCAAGCAGCGTTCGATTGAAGAGCATGCATTTAGTTTTACTAGCATTTAAGAGCAGTTGGAGGCCACGGAAGGAGTGTTGTATGGCATTGAAGCTCGTTTGGAGGTTTGTTAACACAGTGTCCAATGAAGGGCCAGATGTATACAAAATGGTGTCGTCTGCGTAGAGGTGGATCTGAGAGTCACCAGCAGCAAGAGCGACATCATTGATACACAAGGAATAGAGTCGGCCCGAGATTTGAACCCTGTGGCACCCCCATAGAGACTGCCAGAGGTACAGACAATAGGCCCTCCGATTTGACACATTGAACTCTATCTGAGAAGTAGTTGGTGAACCAGGTGAATTAGTCATTTGAGAAACCAAGGCTATTTAGTCTGCCAATAAGAATGCGGTGATTGGCCAGGTCAATGAAGATGGCTGCACAGTACTGTCTTTTATCGATCACGGTTAATATATCGTTTAGGACCTCAAGCATGGCTGAGGTACACCAATGACCAGCTCGGAAACCAGATTGCATAGCGGAGAAGGTACGGTGGGATTCAAAATGGTCGGTGATCTGTTTGTTAACCTGGCTTTCAAATACTTTCGAAAGGCAGGGCAGGATGGATATAGGTCTGTAACAATTTGGATCTAGAGTGTCACCCCCTTTGAAGAGGGGGATGACCGCGGCAGCTTTACAATCTCTGGAGATCTCAGACGATACGAAAGAGAGGTTGAACAGGCTGGTAATAGGGGTTGCGACAATTTCGGTGGCTAATTTTGAAAGAAAGGGTCTAGATTGTCTAGCCCAGCTGATTTGTAGGGGTCCAGATTTTGCTGCTCTTTCAGAACATCAGCTATCTGAATTTTGGTGAAGGAGAAGTGAGGGGGGGGCATGGGCAAGTTGCAGCGGAGGGTGCAGAGCTGGTGGCCGGGTAGCCAGGTGGAAAGCATGGCCAGCCGTAGCAAAATGCTTGTTGAAATTCTCGATTATCGTAGATTTATCGGTAGTGATAGTGTTTCCTAGCCTCAGTGCAGTGGACAGCTGGGAGGAGGTGCTCTTATTCTCCATGGACTTTAGAGTGTCCCAAAACATTTGGGAGTAGGTGCTACAGGATGCAGATTTCTGTTTGAAAAAGTTAGCCTTTGCTTTCCTAACTGATTGTGTATATTGGTTCCTGACTTCCCTGGAAAGTTTCATATCGCGGGGGCTGTTCGATGCCAATGCAGTACGCCACAGGATGTTTTTGTGCTGGACAAGGGCAGTCAAGTCTGTGGTGAACCAGGGGCTATATCTGTTCTTAGTTCTACATTTTTTGAATGGGGCATGCTTATTTAAGATGGAGAGTAAAGCACTTTTAAAGAACAACCAGGCATCCTCTACTGACGGAATGAGGTCAATATCCATCCAGGATAACCGGGCCAGGTCAATTAGAAAGGCCTGCTCGCTGAAGTGTTTTAGGGAGCGTTTGACATTGATGAGGGGTGGTCGTTTGACCGCGGACCCATTACGGACGCATGCAAAGAGGCAGTGATCGCTGAGATCCTGGTTGAAGACAGCGGAGCTGTATTTAGATGGTAAATTAGTCAGGATGATATGTATAAGGGTGCCCATGTTAACGGATTTAGGGTTGTACCTGGTAGGTTCCTTGATAATTTGTGTGAGATTGAGGGCATCTAGTTTAGATTGTAGGACGGTCGGGGTGTTAAGCATATCCCAGTTTAGGTCACCAAGCAATACGAACTCTGAGGATAGATGGGGGGCAATCAATTCACATATGGTGTTCAGGGCAGAGCTGGGGGCTGAGGGGGGTCTGTAGCAAGTAGCAACAGTGAGAGACTTATTTCTGGAAAGGTGGATTTTTAGAAGTAGAAGCTCAAACTGTTTGGGAACAGACCTGGATAGTATGATAGAGCTCTGCAGGCTATCTCTACAGTAGATTGCAACTCCGCCCCCTTTGGCAGTTCTATCTAGACGGAAAATGTTGTAGTTGGGAATGGACATTTCAGAATGTTTGGTGGCCTTCCTAAGCCAGGATTCAGACACTTCTAGAACAGCAGGGTTGGCGGAGTGTGCTAACGCAGTGAATAACTCAAACTTAGGGAGGAGGCTTCTGATGTTAACATGCAAGAAACCAAGGCTTTTGCGGTTACAGAAGTCAACAAATGATAGCGCCTGGGGAGCAGGGGTGATACTGGGGGCTACAGGGCCTGGGTTAACCTCTACATCACCAGAGGAACAGAGGAGGAGTAGAATAAGGATACAGCTAACGGCTTTAAGAACTGGTCTTCTAGTGCGTTGGGTACGGAGAAAAAAAGGGGCAGATTTCCGGGAGTTGTAGAATAGATTCAGGGCATAATGTACAGACAAGGATATGGAAGGATAAGAGTACAGTGGAGGTAAACCTAAGCACTGGGTAAAGATGAAAGAGATAGCATCACTGGAGGCACCGATTGAGCCGGTCTCTGTGTGTGTGGGGGTGGGGCAAAGGAGCTATCTGAGACAGGTTGAGCAGGACTGGGGGCTCTACATTGAAAAAGTACAATTAGAACTAACCGAAACAGCAATAGGCAAGGCATATTGACATGGGAGAGAGGCATAAAGCAGTCACAGGTGTTATTCGAGAGAGCTAAGACAACAGCTGGTAATGGCGACGAAAGTTTGAACTGAGCCTAAACAGGATGGGGACCGTATAAAGGAACAGTCCAGCAGGTATCAGAGTGATCTTAAGGTCCAGTGAACAGCAATAAGTAAGTCCGGGAGCAGTTCAGTGGCTGCTACACTACAGGCGAGCTGGAGGCACGGCTGTTGATTGCGTGTGCTAGCGGGCCGGGGCTAGCAGATGGATCATCGTGGTCATCGCAACGGGAAGCCTGTTGAAAGCACATCAGACGATTACGTCGGCAGACCAGTCGTGATGGATCGGCGGGGCTCCGTGTCAACACTAGGAGGTCCCGTCCGGTTGACAGAGAGGTAGATAGCCGGGAGATGGGCTTGAGGCTAGCTCAAGGCTAACTGGGGCTAGCTTCAGGACAGTGGTGATTAGCCAACAACGACAACAGCCATTCGGTTGCAGCTAGCTAGTTGCAATGATCCGGTGTTAAGGTCCAGTGATTCAGTGGTTCCGGCAGAAAATCCGATATGCTCTAGCTCGATAGCGCGATGTGCAGACTGTGCAGACTGGCCGATAATTGTCCAGGCTAGAGCTGGCTGGTAGGTAGTGTAGGCCATGGCCACCGACAATGGTGAAGACCGCTAACGGTGGCTAAGAGCAATTAGCTAGTTAGCTGGCTAGCTGGCTATTTTCAGCCAGAGGTTCTGGATAAAAATGTCTGAAGAAATAATAGAATCCGTTCCACCTTGGGTGAGGTGGGTTGCAGGAAAGTATATTTAGTTAAAGGATGGAAAGTGAGATTGAGAAATGTATACGAAAAAGACAAAAAAAAAACAAAAAACAGGCTATTTACATGAGGACACTACAGAAAACACGACCGCACTGCTATGCCATCATGGATTCTAGTGTTGATGGTTTACTGTAGGTGTATGTTAATAACACTGTACTGTAGACCTCAAAAAGTGTTCTAATTCATTTGGGATACAAACACAAATATATTATTAATTTGGGAAACAAATACATGAAGATATACAACAAAAAAGTTCTGATACATATACAATAGACATCCTCTGAGGTCAACGTCCCATCAAGTGTGGACACAACCACAGTTGTCTGATCCATTAGGAACATTTGTAGACGGTCTGTCTCCTCCCGGTCACTTCTCTGTGATGCCTGCCTGTTTTCTGAGGTCTATTTTCAGAGAGATAACAGACATCGGTTGCTTATTAATTCAATATTTTGTCATACAGAGTAATGGCACATCACAGAGCGAAAAATCTATTTTGATTTTGGTGGGTGCTTTTTGTGTAAACTTAAACAAGGGGCTGGCAAATTGTTCTTCCAATGCTAACAAACTATGCATGCAATGCATGTTGGTTCGAAAAAGACAAGCGCCTTTCAGCTTCAAATAAAGTGCTGAGAATTTGTTATAGAAATCTGACTTTTTTATTTTATTCATTTAG